>NC_041358.1:19732882-20032882 GCF_900634415.1 Cottoperca gobio
GTAATCTGCTGTCGTGGGAAATTGAGGGGGCGTAAAGGTGTATGTGACAGAGGGAGAGAGAGAAAGAGAGGGAGATGGACAGAAAGAAAGATAGCACAGAGAGAGAGAGCGAGAGAGACAGCCTGACAGCTGTCCCCTAGGGGAGTTGGGTCTTTTCTTTGGGCCTTTTTCTGATTCTTTTCTTTCCCGCCTATCCCACTACCCCCCTCTTTATTTTTCTGAGTCCTATGTGCTTTCTGTGGGCGTTAGCTCCAGGCATCTGCCTACCTGTCTCCCCCCTCCCTCTCTCGTTCTCTCCCTCTGACACTCTTCTTAGCACTTTTTCTTAGTTCCCTTGAGACACGTAGCCCTTATTCTTCCTCCCCTCTCTCGGTGACTGTGTCTCCCTACCTCTCTCTCACTCTCACCCACCTTCGGGCCTCGTTGCCTGGAGGATTTTCCCATCAGCTTCTCGTCGTCCAGTTCACACTGCTCCAGAAGATCCAAGATGTCCTCCTCCTACAAACATGTACGGAAAACACAAGGTAGATGAGAATATGCCAAAGGTGATGATTTATGTTGGATAAGGAACATACAGCATCGAGCAAAGACTAACAGAGTAGTTCAATCTTGATGATACACCGATATGGAATAATTACAATTTCTTTGATGTTTCATAACGCTAATTACTTTTAAGTAAAAACGAGCTGTGAGGAGAATAAAAAACTTTAATTATAACATTTTTAAAAAGGGGGGGGGGGGGGGGGGGGGGGGCAAAAAAGATTGACTTCAGAGGCATATGCACCTTATCTGGGAGTTAGAAAAAAGGCCCTGGCTGAACATGCATTGCTATTTGGCAGCGCTCATAGAGGCTCAATTTGGAAAAGGCAGCGTCACGGCCATCGCCAAAATGCTGGGGCCTTGGCCATTTGGCCGTAGCTGAAATGCAAGCAAAGGTGATTAATGTTGCTTCACGGCCCGGGACATAAAAGGCTCCCACTTGACGCTCAAATACAGATGAAAAGTGATTGTTTTCTCTCCGCTTAGCCATCAAGCTGCTTCCTGGGTCTGTGAAAAGGTCATTGTGCCCGAGGCTCTCTGTGCTGGTGTGTTATTGCATGAACATTTTTTGTGCGTATACACATTTGCACAGTGGCATTCTTCCATGTCTGGAAGTCTTAAAGTACACATCTGTGAGTGCAGACATTTTTGTTTTTTATGAGCTTGGGCTTTTCTGTTGCATGTTGCATTATATACACGTTTATGTGACTATGCAAGCGTTTATATGTGTGATAGTAACTCAATATGTCAGCGTGAACAGGGTTGAGATGAACTTTGCCTGGTTGAAGACACCAAGACCTCATATATTAAGATGCACAGAAAAAGAAATAAAGCCGAAAAAGGGTTAACAGTTTAATACAGAGTGACATAGTTGGTTGTATCTATGTTGCTTTTTAAGTATTTCATAATTGCAGTTTTAAGTAATGTGGCCTATTTGTTGAAAATATGTATGTCAGCTGTCTACTGCTGTATTCATCCCTAAGATTGCAGCTGCCAATATGTCTCGAGAGAACCCAAGCAAAATAAAAGTTTAAATAAAACATACTGTGCAAAACCATTATAGGATAGCATGCTGTAACACATCATGCACTAAATTCAATGTATAAGTAGTCCTGAAATATTAATGTTTATTTAAATTGAAAATCCAAAACAGTACTTTGCCTTTCTTTGAAGATTTTATTTAGAAATTATAGGCATCCAGTAAAAGTCTGCCGACTCAATAACCTTTCACGTGGTGAAAGCTTCTCCACCCACCGTGGTTTGAAAACCACTGGAGGCCCATTACCTTGTAAAATTGCACCAAAGCAGATTACATGGGTGTTTAGACATGTTTTACATCTTTGGAAGAAAACGGAACTTGACACGTATAAAGAAATGACAGACTAACAGAGAGCTACTCTCTGTCTCTAAAGTTAAAGTGTTTGTAACAGTGAGTCTACATCAATTAATGCTGCTCCACAGATTGGAAAGAGCTCTTACTTAGCCATTGTCACTAATGAGTATTTCCCAACTTTCTTAGATTAGGATTTTTAATGATCTCTTACCAAATTAAACATTGTATCCCCTATGTGTGTCAACTCACATAATACGTAGCTGCCTGTTATATCACCTTGCCAACGAGTCTTTGTACATGTCAGCTCATAAACTATATTGTCCAAACAAAGTACTTTTTTGGCAGCAGAGGACCATGTGTGCAGTCCTGTCCAGCAAGATCTTTATCCATTTTTGTTTAAAAAAAAAAAAGCAGTAATTTATTTCTATTGCTGGCAGCTTCTACCGTGACATTCTTTGACTTCATATTTATTGGCTGTTTGACAGATGACGCTGTCTCGTTCATTCCTGTGGTTAGGAATTTACTTCCTCCATTGTAAAAAAAAAAAAAAAAAAAAGCAACAAATAAAATACACATACACCTGAGCCAGAAGAAATCTGGGCTTATTCCTTTAGACAAATAATTTAAAAAAACCCAGAGGACCCCGCTCATTTCTTCTCCAAAGCAAGAAGGATAGACTTTGTGGAGAGAGGATAGACAATGACACTTCTACTCCCACTGTTGAGCAGAAAATAAGATGTTCCAATTTTTTTAAGTTTGCATAACAAACAGCAGCTGTAAAAGTGCAGTTCCTACACTCATTGCAAGTACGTAGGTGGCATGTGTTAAAAGAGCAGGGGCTATTACTTTGGTTGCTTGTAGCTGTTTTAGTTTTTTCTTCTTGCCTGTAGATACCACTGGTTGTACTGGAGCTGCGGCTTAAAATGCAGTGCATTGGATGTGCATTGGATGACGCTGGCTGGCTTTGCATTGATGATGTGTTGTTAATTCTGCCTGATGTGCAACAAATTTGGCAGCTCCCTATTTTCCTCGTCACTGTCAACTACTGGAAGTCCATTTTCAGATGTACTCACAGAGAGTACCCCGTGAACAGGAAACAGAACTTCTAGATTCATGAAAACATAAAATCCAGCTGAAAATAAATGTAATGCTTTTTAAACCAGAGAAGCATCAGACTCTTGAAGACTCTTTATACCCCTCTGCTTAATGTTCACTTCCAGAGCTTGCAGATCACTTTGATAGGATGTGCACCGACTGTGCTCCCATACAAACACTTGCCGTGTGTGTACTTTTGCTATTTTATGATGTTGACAGGGCGCTACAGGCCAGCTAAGCATGCACCTGCATTTGTAATTTTTATTTGCACTATCCATGTGAGAAAAATGGAGGAATGGGAATACATCAACTGAGCGGGCGGGAAGACATAGATAGCTAACACCAGAACTAACAATTTGACGCATACCTGTCAACCTAACTGTAATGGAAGTGGAGAGAAGGGTGATGCAAACTCTGTAGAAAGCAGTGTAACACAGCCATGAAGCCTGGCTCTGCAGTGCGTCAGCATCGCTAGGATAACAAAACACGTTTTATTTTCTCTGATAATGTGACAATCCATGACATTTAGTCAATTTATGGCCTTGAGAAGTCTACAAAGGCAGCAAACACGAGTCTTGTGGGTACGATGTCTGTCAGACTTGACAGATATGTTGATGGCACGACAGCAAATGACCTCTGGCCCCTTGCAACAGGAAAAACTAGCCATACAGGCAATGCACGTCAGAAGATGACTTATGGATACCACCAGGGTTATAGGCCAAAAGCACTGTGACTTACTGGGACACAAAATTAAAGGCATTGGTTCAACATTAATTGTTATGTTTAGGTAGAAATCTTAAGATGGTTAAGTTTAGCTACAAAGTTTAAAAAATGTTTTGTTTAGGTTCAGCCTGGACCCTACTATCCCCTTTTTGTGTCGAAGTAACTAATGGAGACTTGGTTAGACACAAAAACAAGGACCGAATCAAGCGAAACAAAAACATTTTATTTCTCTGTAGGTGCCTTTCTATAATGTTGTCAGACACTTGGCAGTGGCGAAAACGAGCACTTTTAGTGGACGTACATTGACTGTGTGCAATTGCCCGAAGGATTACATTGCTGCCCGTTTCATGGCGGCCGGCAGCAGCGGTCTCGTACAATACTGTTTATTTTTTTTAAAGGTGTCACTTAGACACAAACACATGGGAAAATAAGGTCCAAGTTGAAAATGCCAAAGTTTCCCTTAAAGATTAGAGATGACTGGTATTAAGTAAAAGTTTAACGCTAATGCTAAAGTTACATAGCTAATTTCCTAACAGGTTAAAAGAAACGATAAAGGCAAAACTTCTGGTATTTGAACAGGCAACTTCAACAACTTGAATTTGCAACAATAGAACTCAAACTCATGCCAGCTATAAATAAAATAAACTCTGTGTCTCCACTGTCAGCCAGGGTGCGCAGTCAACAACAATGATAACACAAAAGCAAAGCTGAGGGGCACAAACAAACCCACCTGAAGTCTGTCAAGAAACTCAAATCACATCTTATTCTTCCCTGGTCTGCTCAATATCATATTCAAATTCAGAAACATCCTGTCTTTACCGTAAATTGCCGAGAAAAGTATTTCACACTGTACCTTAATGAGTACTATCCAGTTATCATTCATGATAATGTTATTAGATAGCAAACTCAAGAGGGATCACATCTATGTGTGGACTAAATGAAACCTATCTGGGCCTACTTTACTACTTCCTGATCTTTGATTGACATCTCTATACAAATGATCTATCTATCAGAGACGCCCCTTTAAAGGTCACCTAATAACATTTTGAAAAACAAACTGCGAGGGTGTAGAGGCTGTTGAGTTGGAGCTGCAGTAGTTGTATATGACATCTCCTCTCAGTGCTTTGAAATCATTTTTTAATGTCAATACCACTGTCAAAAGCATCCATATTAAGTATTCACTATTATTATTCAGTTGCCAAAAGCAGGACGTTTTCTTGTTTCATCTGCATCTTTTCTCATCAGTGCTTCTTTCTTCCATGCGTTGTAATATCTCACAATGCCTTCCTCTGTGTCTTTCTGATTAATTGATTTGTTTTTTCTGAATACATAACCCAGACTTGAAAACATAAAATTGCCTCTTTCGGCTGCATATTATTTTGTACTTGACTCAAATCATCCAAAGTGTGTTCATAATGGAAGTCTGTCACAACACTTTAGTATTTTGCAAAAAACAAAAGTGACAAAACGACAATATCTATCAGCATCTCACCATCTTTATACTTTATGACTATTATTCTCATCCTTATCTTGTCACCATTTAAACACTGCGCATTCCTCTCTATTCCCCCTCTCTCCAGTAAAGTTGTTTGGTTTGGAAATCAACTTCTCTGGCTTTGCGCAGTCTCTTCATACCTTCAAGGTTTAGCTGAAGCAACATTTCTCCTGGTACCAGAGAGGCATTGGCATCTATATGCATGACTTCTACCCCTGTAAAAACATGCAGCACAAGTTTGCGTGTGCATGTGAAGGTACTATACTGTATGTTCAAATACTTATCCCTGAATCTTAATAAATAAATAATCAACCTGTAGGAAAATACACTTAAATACGTGGGAAGCAACTGTAATCAACTTTGAAGCCTCTTTGTAACTAACTCTGACAGCAACAGATAGAAAGAGGACAAGGGAAACTGAAGAGAGTGTCTAACTGTACAGAAATAAAAATGACACTGTTGTGTGGGATTTGATTTGCTTTTAAAAGCTCATGTGCAGAGCACAATAAATTTTCGTGGAAAGACGGAGTGAATGACATTGGAAAAGCGAGGCAGAGAGAGAAGAAGAAGGACATTCTGTCAGACGTTGTAACAAATCTGAAGGACTGCGGCACACTTTCCACATTATTTGCGCATTCTTTCGTGCCTCTGTGGACAAAATCTTAATAGAAATGGATGTGTGTTTCTTTTCTTTGTCATGTGTTTGTCCACAAGTGTCTGCATATTGTGTGTATATGTTTGTGTGTGCATCTCTACAGGTTTCTATGATGTGTGCGTGTGTGCGTGTGTGCGTGTGTGCGTGTGTGCGTGTGTGCGTGCGCCTGACAGTCTGCTACTGACGTACGTGCCTTCATTCGTTTCAGAGGATTATTCATTTCCTTTTGAAGTGAGGCAGCTCGCCCGGCGAGGAAGGTCTGAAAGGCGGCCGAGAGCAGGCTTTCATACTTCTCCAACAGCAGCTTGTCGTCTGGGGGGTAAATACGTCTGTAGGCCGCAGAGACACAGAGAGAAAAGCAACGAAAGTGAGGCAGCAGTGGAGAAAGAGGGAGAAAGGAAAGGGGGATCATCAGTGCAGGGGAGAAAGGGGATGAGAAGGGTGAGAGAAGACATGACGAAATAGAGAAAACAGAGTTTGGGTTCACAGAGGAGTGGTTGGGAGTGATAGGGTGGAGAGAAAGAAAGAAGAGGGGGATTGGGGTTCCGCAAAAAAGGGATATGAGGTGAGAGGAGGAGTGGTGACAGAATTGGGAGGGAGGGAGCCGTGACGGATAAAAGACAGAAAAAAGAAGGGTAAGAAAAGAGTGGAGGAAGAGGGGTTGTTAAAGAGATAGAAATGTGAAAAAAAGAAGCAAGGAGACGTAGAAAAGCAATACAAAGATTGAGAGGGGGAGAGATTAATGGAAGAAGAGTGGATGGATTGAGGCACAGAGAGGTCGAGGCACAGCGGGTGAGAGTGGTAGATGGACAAAAAAGAGAGCAAGCAGGAGGAGAAACACAGGCGGAGAGAATTATAAGTATTTCAATGAGAGGTGTGAAACGATGGAGGGACAAAAGAGAGGTGAGGGGCAGGATCGAGGGAGCAAAGAGATGAGACAGACAGAGAGGAAGACGTCTTAATGGAGACCTTGAGTCAAGAAACAGTACAAACTTCAATCCAGTCTTTTCACATTGTGTACTGCATTAATGCACAACTTCTACTTCACACACACACACACACACACAGTTAGTGAAAAGTGCACTTAAACGTTTGTCGCAGTCTGTGCTAATGTGCCCATTCACACCTTCTGCATAGTTCTGCTTAGTTTTAACAAGTGATCAGTGTTTATTTTAGGCCTGAGGGGATTAGGAAAATGTATAAAGCTCTGCCTGGTTATCCTCATAATACATCTCCAAACTCCCCCATGTCATTGCTTTAGCCGTCAAATCAAAACAATGACGGTGTTAAAATAAGCACTGGACATGTGGCGTGTAAAAGCAGGGAAATATTTTGGCATCTTCACAGACATATTCAGAGCCTTTTGAATCAACAGGGCGTTAAAGTTAAGGGGAGTTAAAGTACAGACCTTCTTTTATTTTTAAACACAAAGATATATTTTCTACCGTTGTCTAAATATTTATTACTAAGGCATTACTACTAAGCTATTCCCACATATCAGCATCTGAGTTGTAAAGTGAAGTTTAACATTGCACAATTTCATGATTAAAACTTTTACCTCACCTCATCTGACGTTTAACAACTTAATGCAGAGATTCTGGGAACATGATTTCCCTATTGTTGAGAAGTTGACCTAATTCTATGCATTGCTTTACTTGCGGCAGTTCAAATCAACTACTGAATGTTGAAAAAACGAAGATGAACCAATCACTTTGTTACCTTCCCTTGGCACTATCCTATATGAGTTTTTTTTCAACCACGTTTAAGGTGCATGGACCAGATTCTTTTCTTCCCCTTGAGAGACACTCTTAGAAATGTGAAAAACGTCTCTCATAACAAGGAGAGATACTGAATTTAAATGATAATATATGGAAAGAGACAGAATTTGTGGATTCTCAAAGAGCAACATAAATCACTGAAAAGTAAAAGGTCAATACTTTAATAGTGGGTGTTAACAGCTCCCTCTTTTTGGCACCCACCATCTCTGAGCATATGGACATTTTATTCGAGGGTGATCCTGCAATAATCTTTTTTTAAATAAAACATTCGTGCTGAGTCTCATATTCCTCCCACATGTTCCCAACTGGGCTATAGACAAAAGTAATAATCATATTCCATTTAGTTTAAAACTATCTTTCTTTTGGTCAACAGTGTCTCTCAAGCCTCCCGATTCAAACTGCGTAAATGATGTTAAGTGAACATCAACAATGGCGTCAACCAGCTGGGTTTCCCGCCGGTGCCACGGGGTCCTGGCTCGTCTGTAACTGATGCAAGTGTCATCTAATAGCCGAATGTAAGTAAGTTCATTACCCAAACTCATCTAATGAGAAGCAGTGTGTTAATCAGACTCCACTGCTGCGGCGGGACACCGTTTGAATGCTAAGAGGTCTTTATTAGGAGTGCTCCAGACAGACCTCAGCCCGTCTGATTGACTGTCTGGCTGCGTGTCTGAAAAGAGGAAGGAGGTGACAGCACTTCATGCAGGCTGGGATCAGCATTCTGACTAGCCATTCAATCAAGTGATGAGTCAAGAAGTCACTTACACTTCGAGATACAGCAAGACGGGCGAGTGTGTGTAGGAGCTAATTGTGTACGCGTGTGTGTCAGTCTGTGTGTGTAAGAAATTGTGAGAGAGAGAGAGAGAGAGAGAGAGAGAGAGAGAGAGAGAGAGAGAGAGAGAGAGAGAGAGAGAGAGAGAGAGAGAGAGAGAGAGAGAGAGAGAGAGAGAAAGAAAAATCAAGAACTGGAAATGTGTGCGTACATGTTGGATAAAGAGAAACTGAGGGAGTGAAGGAGCGTTAACAATTTGCAAGGGATAAGCGACACATCAAACTTGGTGTTGCTGATTCACCTCTCAGATGGATCTGCTCCATTTGAGAAGTGAATCCCAGCTGGAGTCAGAGGAGAAAAGTGTAGAGGCGTGAGGGATAGAGGGATAGAGCAGATGGGAAAATGGCTTGCAGTAGGCAGGCAAAGTATACATGCTAATTTGAATTTCAGAATTGCATTGCAAATAGAGGAGTAACCATTTGAACTTCGACCTTACACACCACCTCAGATTTCCTTTCTTCAATTTAACATATTCTCTCAGTCTTAATTCTTCCAACTCACGCTCTGAAAACAGTGGGTGTTCTCCTTTGTTTGTTCTCTCTGCAGCAATATTATTTGTTCTCCTGAGAGCATGGCACTCTGCAGATGACCCCATAAGTGTAAGAGAAGCTGGCACTGGTATAATGGCCCTTGCCCCGGTTGTATGCCTCTTCCTTTACCTGTAGTTCCCCAGATGTTGCTTTTCATGCTCCTCCCTGGAGATCTGCTTGCGGACCTGTGCCAGTCGCTCTTTCTAGAAATACGAGAAAACCAAAGGTAAAAAGGACAAAATCTCTAAAAAAGGTAAAACTCACTGATACCAAACCTTATCTTATATAAGGAATAGAGAAAGAAGAAAGTCTAGAAGGCAAGAGGGGAGAAAGATGAGATAAAAAGTAATCTCACCCAACAATGCCTCATAATTAAGAGGCATCTTTCCATCTACTCTCTTATTGATATGTTAAGTTATAATTGTGGAGCTCAGTTGGCCATTTGAGCATAAAGCAGAGAGGGTTCACTCCACTGCTGGCACTGCAGTGTCATTGAGCTCTGAGTGATATGTGCCTTCAATATACCTGAAGCTGATCTTGCACTTCAGCCATAACGACACTCATACGTGAGGTAGTCCCCTTTTTAAAATAGTGCCTCTGCGCCACCTTTCCTTATTGCCACTGATTACTGTCGTGGCTGATCAAAAGGCTAATCAAACAGGGCGTAAAGTACTAGTGGCTGCCACTTTTTCCAGTAAATATATATATATATATACTGTGTATATATATACATCCATTTCAAAGAGAAAATAATTAAATGGTATGCTTGTCTCAGATAACTTTCACTCTTTTGATGTAGAGTAAAAAGTGAAAAACTGAGAAACTGAGTTTCTGCTCAAGCTCCTCTTCTTGATTAAATCCTTAAGAAAGTGCATCACACAAAAACACGAGGATTATTTGGTTGTTTACTGAAGTTAACATGTCTTATAAAATAAGAATTTCAAACGTTTGTTTTTTTACTAACTGATTGATGTGTTTACTAAATCTATCTGATGATATCTCTGAACACATCCCTGATGAATTGCTGTCCCTGAAAGACGCTTTCCGTGCTCATTTTGGTGTGGTCTAAAACGCTTAAAAAGGTATCTCATGACTTTTGACTGTACAGCCATTACTTTAGTTCCCGGGATTGTTTTGATCCGTTTCCAAAAGAGAGAATTGTGATTGTACGAGGCAGATCGCAGCTGGGATTATGTGTAACTGTATAAATGTGAAGCACATCTTTTTGTAGTTAATAATAAGGTCTAAACCAGGGGGTTCTCAACCTTTTGTAACTTAAGACCTACTTCTAAATTGTTAAAATATTCCAATGACCAGAGAAAACATAACATCTAGAACCAAAAAGGAGAGAAAATAAGCTGGGCTGTAAATATGTGTTATGCCACTGTCAACTGTAACGACCAAAATAAATTCTGATTCTAAATTTAATGTATTCAGGTTCATATTTACTCACGAAAAGCTTTGGAGCTTTTACTGGATTAGGGTTGTCTCCCACGTCACTTTTGCATTTAAAAAACCAATCCACTGCATACAGGGAAACATTAGCTAGCTAAAAGCGGCACAACACATTAGTCTCTATCTGATGAAGTCGAGATTGGCGTGATATTCAACTGGTCATCGAAATCATGCATTTTAATTTAAAGCTTTTTTCAAAAAGTGAATTCTTGAGCACATTTAGATAAAAATATTTTGTAAAAATGTTATTTCATCGAAACATTTGGTAGTACCTCAGAGGCCCATTAGATGGCGCTAAACCAAATTCTACAATAATTAGCTTGTGCCTTACCAGCTCTTCTCTCCTACGCTCCAGTGTGTGCCGTTGTTTCTCCCAGTCCGAGGAAGCAGCCGAGAGTTTCTTCATGGAGCCGTGTCCGTAGAGTCGTCGCTGAGCCTCTGCTTTCTGCTGGGCCAGGTTGCGTTTCTTATCACTGGCTCTGGATCAACATAGAACAAGTAGAGAGTCAAAATAATGCACATTTCAAACATAAACAAGGATTACAGCACCATTAAAGTACATTATATAAGAATATAAGTTTTTTTCCCTGAAGCTCTGACAACTGTTTCTGTTTTTACAATAATAGTTTGCATTTTGGATTATTTTTCTGTCAAAGGTTTTGGTGCCGTTTTTGAGAAACAAATGCACTCTGACTATGAAATCCCTCTGTTTTAAACCGTTTAAATTCTCTTTGTATTTCTCATTTCTATTTCGTAACCGCACACTGTAATAGTTCTTTCAGGAAACACAAGACCTATTTTATCCCTACATACTTCTCTGTTTAGAACAGATGTTTTCTGCGGAAGAAGGTTTTCATGAATTATGTAAACAATGATGAACTTGGACAGCATGCAGGTCTTATCCCTAACTGATGGACTGACCTGAATTTGCCTTTTCACATTATTGTGGTAGTTAAAAAAAAAAAGAAGAAAAGAAAAAAGAAAATCCCCCACAAAACATAGATAGAGCCGAGACACAAACAAAGTGACAACCACAAGATGAACAGGACCAGACAGCTAATTCTGAACAAGTGGGCCATTGCGGTCTGGAGAAAGGGCAATTCATTTTAGTCAATCGCTGGCCCTTTAAATTGGATATTGAGTGCTGTTGGGGGGCTGAGGTTTATCAATGTCCATGCCCGGCCGGGTCTGAATTGATCCCACGTTGATACAGTTGGAGTTGAGAGCCGACCCTACCTCTACACACCACCGACCCCTCCCATTGGGAAGCAAAGCCATTACTATATAAGGAAAAAGTGAGCGAGGAAGAACAAAGCCCTCATTCACTCCAGCATGAACATAAGCAGTTTGTCCAGTGGAAAAAGCTCCCTGCAGCCTTTTTTTAGGCCTCCTACGATTTATTTGTCAAGAAATAATCAAATCCTCTCTTTTAATCTGTGGGAACGCAGCAAACATCGGCCATGAAACAAATCATTTTGATAAGAGATTTGTTTGTGTCGACTGAGGCCGAGCAGGAGGATGGAGTTTGTTTCTATGTTGGATGGCTGCACCACGCACCACACTTGGCCAAACTGGAATCTACGGTGCATGCAATTGATCCATTGATGTGTGTGCGAGTGTATGTGTGTGTCTGTGTGTGTGTGTGTGCTGCGTTTGTGCATCTGTGTGACTAGTAGAGTTGAGACTATATTTGGAGCAGTAAGCACAAAGAGAGAGAGACAAAGCGAGAACAGAGAGGTCCAGAGGTCTGGTGTACGATGATCAATCAGTGAACAAGCTCACTGTAGCTAGGGGAGAGAAAGGCATGCCAGCAAACACACACACACACACACACACACACACACACACACACACACACACACACTACATATACAAAAAAATACATTACACAACAAATATGACAGTATGCGTAACCTAAACAGGCTAACAAATACAAAAGCAAAGCAAAGTTGAATGCGACACGGTAAGCTTATGTAAAAAACTACAAACAAAGTAGACTTAGAAATACAGATAACATAACTTACTTTATCCCATTCCTATCACTCACACACACACACACACACACACACACACACACACACACACACACACACACACACAGGTGCACAGTAGAAACTTGCTTTGTGTCTTGGCTTAATTCTTTGTCAACAGCTCAAACCTTAGTTTCAGACTAATGTCACTGCTGTGTCATCAGTCTGAAAACAAAACCAGATGAAGGCTGAATTGTGCCGTGCATCAAAGTAATTTGAAAGTTTTCAGGGTCGGCAAATAAAACTGAAAGAATCGATTGAAATCTTTTAACATTCACAGTCCTGAAGAATAACATTTGACATGAGCTTCTGCACATGAACTTTAATGGGCCCCTAGAGGCAATTCATGTGTGTCTATCTGCAAGCATGTGCATGCGTGTGTATGACCGCTGGTGGAGAACAGTACCGAATGTTGAGGAGTTTCAGAGCATCCAGCAGCACCCCTTTCTTCACGTCGTAATCAATCTTCTGATCGGTCCCAAAACTCGGAGCTCGATTGATCTGCCGGAGAGAAAAGGAGAGAAACATTCAAAGAATATTCTGGAGGTTTTTTTCCCCCTTCTTCTTTCCTCTCAATTCAGCAGACAGACATTCTACGCCATTACAGGAGTGGATTTAGGGCATCTTTGGGAAAAAGATATCTGTTCCCACAAGAGGGAGAGGAAAGAAAGGAGAAGAGGGGAGAGAGAGAGATGGAAAGGGAGTTTTTTTTCTCTTTGAAGGACACTTTGGAACTCTTAGCCTTTGCCTGGGCATAAATCCTGTCTGACATTGATGTGCGTATGCTTGTGCATGAAGAAGAGCCTATGTGTGTATGAGTGCACTCATATGAACAGATTGTGTAGGGTAAACTGTCACTAGATTTGTGACCCTGCCCTTTTCAGCCAACCTCAGCAAGCAGTACATGACTGTAACTTAAGTATGCCAGGCAGTGCGACACCTATCCGTACCTCTGCCACCAATAATCTCTTTGTAAGCATTAGCGAATTACCAGCGCTCAACTCAATCCCATCATAAAAAATCAAGAGCGCTCAGAGAGTCAACTGAGCCAGAACAGAATAAGCCACATGTGATTTGAGGTACAAAAGCCAGTATCGCCCAGGGAAAAATTCAAGAGCAGCTTTACCTTTCTTAACAGAACAATTTCCAGCACCGGTGCAAGGTATTCAGATATCAGTTATTATACCTGACACAACAAATCAATTCTTCCCTTTTTACTCTTTGTTATGTTCCCCCTGTCTCTCTGCCAAGGTGAGAAAAGAGATTGTGTGAGACAACAAAGGGACCAACAAATGGAGAGAAGTGCAGAGGGAGGGTGAATGAACTGGCAATCGTGAACGGTGTCTTGCTAAGGTGACTTCAAATGACAATGCAACAGATGCCCACAGAAAGGCTGGCTCGGGATAATAAACCTTGATTGTTGAGATAAATCCTCCTAACGTCGTACAAATTCTCTAACCGCCTATTTTTCCATGTGGGAACATGAGTATGGTTTGTAATAACTTCAATCATTTTAGTTTTTATTACATTGAGAATATTTGTGTTTTTGTTGTTAATATAAAATTTGAATATATACAGTGTAGATATAGAGGTATTAGCCTTTGGTAGCTTAGCATTACTGACTAAGACATGCCGTCTCTCACTTATCAGTGTGTGGAGTTGACTACTGCCGTACTATGACCAAACATGGCTGCATCCATTGGTGACAATCATTGATCTTTTTCAATCAAACAACAATCCCTGCTTACAGTGCTGCAAGTGTAGCTGGAAATTCATCCTTTCCCAGTAACCTTAATCGGAAGTTGGAGTGAGTATTTGTGTCAGAGACAATATTTGTCCTGTTCTTATCTTCCTTTAGAAAAAAAGCAGTTGGGTACAGTTGAACTCATCAAAGCAGCACGCAGCCAATCACAAAACGAGATTTTAATAACAGCGCAACACTGAGCCAATCTGAGCTTTTAGAGCACATTATAGATTCATTCCATCCACCAATCAGGAACTTGGGAAAATAATATTAAAAGAGGCCAGAGAGAAAACCGATTGGTGTGCAACATCAGGCCATTTGGAACCATACAGATATTTGGGCTGAAAATCAGCAACAAAACCCAAAAGCTCCTTTACAGAGATGTGCAAAGCGTCTCAAAGGTTGCGGGGGTAGCACTCAGACACTCCATATCCCTTTCTCTTCCCTTCTTCTGAACTAGCCATTACTAATCCTGGCACAAAGGTGCTTACTGCTGTGTGGCAGATATGGGAACAGTGCTGTAAGATAATATTTACATCACAACCAGGCTCCAAGTAACTGAGAGAGCCAGAGCGTTGACTGTGCTGCCAGCCGTGGGACAGGAAGCCCAAAAAGAGCGGTAACTTCTGAAAGATTGTCCATTTGAATCATGAGCCAGCTTTATAAAAAAAAATAAAATAAAAAGAATCTGGCCAAGCTTAAGTGAATCAGTAAAACTGCTGCCTACATCAACGGCTACTCCTAAATCTTCCTTCAGTCAAACACCAAAAACCCCAAACTCCCACGATAGGAATATGGACGCTGTAGCCGTCTATGTTAAGCTGAAGCCACTATATAACACTCTCTGAACCTGTTGGACCATCACTGCCCTAGTGTCTTCAACTAGTTCAGAGGGTACTAAATCTGCTCCAAATGACATGGGTTTGTATGGGCGTGCCTTCGTAAGTGCGTGCGTGCACCAACATGTGCGTTTTTCTACACGGCAACCATTTATCAGAAGGAGGGTGGGTGGGTGATGAATGTCTTGAAGTGCAGAGACGAAAAAAGGAATAGGGACCTTATCCAACTCTTTCACTCAATAGAATGAAGTGTACAATACATTCCTCTGTGTGCTGAGAAGGACAGAGCTCCACTTCAACCTACAGTACCTTACCTAAGGAAAAAAACACCACAAAAGAATAAGAAGGGAAGAGGTCTGTTTTCATTTAGAGCACTCCCTGATATGACAGCCACAATGAAAAGAGTATGGCTTTGGAGCGCTGTAGCCTATAGGTAACAGCCAGACTGGCAGTGATCCTGGCGACGGTTGTCTCGTTACTTGTTTTCATTTCTTAGTTTGATTTGTGGTGTCAAGCTGTCACAGAGTAGACTGGCATCGCAGGACCCGCTGTCTCTCTTTGCTCTCCTTCAATCTTTCGTCTCTCTCCTTCTACTCTCCGCCTGTCGCCCTCTTCTTCTGGTTAGTTTCTCTTCCCACTCGGTTTCTTCCAGTCTCTCAACCCGTTTTTCTGTCTGGTCACTCAACCCACCCGCCCCCCTCCTCTGCTTGCCAGCCCTCACTCTCCGGTCGTTACCTCTCTCATTCATTTCTTTCTCCTTGTTTCTGTGTTCTCCTTGTCCTCTCTGGCAGAGGAAGTAGGACCAGCCTGGTCCTAATGAACCCCTGTAGGCTCCCAAAACCCCCACTCTGATTTCCTTAAGTGACTCTGGCAGGGTCTTAAAAGGAGCCCTCGGTTGCCTCAAGACGCATTCAATAAAAATGTCAGATGAAAAGATTAGAAACTCCTTTTTACTCATGTTTTGATTCGATTCAACATCGGAATCGCATCAATGTAGCCCAAATATCACTGGGTTTAACAGCAGAGTGAGCATGTATGAGAGGAACATATCAGTCTGTAATTTCTCACAGGACAGGTTTATCCTCATCTGATCACCCAGTTAAACATACTCAGAGGGTGAGCTGTAAATCATTAACATACCCTATAAAGGACATGCAACTCTTTTATTTGTCTGCACCTGGAGGTGTGTGACTGAGACACATACGTAACCTGCCAGAGTTTATAAAGGCAAATCAAGCTTGTGGTCAGGGGGGGGGGCTTAATATACTTTTCAACTATCCATTTGGTTTGAATTGTCTGTTAACTGCAAGCCTGTCTTCTGATCTTTATTGCAGGTTTTAAAGGACAAACATAGAGGTAGAAGTGCAACCAGCACATTTTAAATGCCTCATTTCATTTGCTATAGTTCATTAAAGGTACAGTAGGTAGTATTGTCAGTTGCTGTTTGTAAACAAAGATCGTTTCAATTGCGGTTACATTCTAAAGCACAAATAAACACACCCACACCTCCGCGGGAAAGTGCCGTATTTTGAATGATCGTAGCTGAAGAGCACGCTTAATCTTAGAGTAGCCTGTCTGCTGTGTGTGTGTGTGTGTGTGTGTGTGTGTGTGTGTGTGTGTGTGTGTGTGTGTGTGTGTGTGCGCATGGCTCCGGCTCGCTCGGTCAAACTGAAACACTGATAGCAGCACACGGCAGAGGAGAGAAACGGACAGGGTAGACATTAAATCACATCCATGAAGCAACCCGTTCTCCACCGCTTTGTATCATACAAAAGCTAATGAGTGCCTCTCCCTCGGTATCAGTCGCCAAGGGCCATGACAAAGTGGCAGGATTTGACCTGGGAATGAAAACGGGCTGCACACCCATGTGGGGCCCAAAGGCTTGAACATAGCAAAAAATAATAAGTAAAGAGAAAATACATGCAGAGGGCACGGTCTCCGTAGATTCAGACACCACCACACACTTCTAGTGGGTCATAGTGATGATTGAGAGGGATTAATTCTGTATGAATATTAATGGTTGGTCCTCGTAGGGTTGTATTGCTCAGGGAAAGTTAATAAGCAGCATAATCAAACCCTAACAATAATACTATTATTCACGTAGCCATAGGCCATTCTGCACACCTAGAGAGAATTAACTCAATTTCAGTTCATACTATGGTATGACAAAGAATTAGATTCCAACTATGTCTAACAATTCATTATAACCATTAAAGTAATGGATTAAACCAGTAAAAACATCCTTACAATGATCATATGACTCCCTCATTGTTGAAAATGTAGTGGGCATTAAACAGTTTGCGCCCGTGTCCTCTGCTGTGTCACACCGACCCTAATAACATAGCAACAGTAATGGATCAACAACAATCAGCTGCTTTCTTTCCACAACAAATTGCTTCCCCCCATCGACATCCATTCTGTGTCTGGAATACTCGTCAAACAAGTGCAGGCGCTGCTCGTGATTAATCGGTTCAGAAAAACGACCCCCTCTTATTATTCCTGGCAGAGTGTAAACAACCACTGCTTTGACAAGCCTCCCATTCTGCCCCGCACACTCGAGGGTATCGGCACAGTTCAACCGCTGTCAGAATGGAGTGTTTGTTGCTGCACAATGGTGGAATGAGAAAGCGAGGCAGAGAGGGAGAGCATGAGTAGCAGAGCGACAGAAAGACAGACAGCTGGCCGCCATGTTAAGTCGCTCTCTTGTTTCAGCCGTCTTATCAATCACTGTTTTGTTCTTTTTGTGGCGTTTTTAGTGATCCAGTCAGACACAGGGAAACTCTAGCTGAGCATGCTGAGCTGCTGGTAAAGGTCCTGGGAGTGAGCGGGCCACTGCTTAGCTTAGCCACCAGTCAGCCTGACCTGCCTGACTGGCAGGCTGGCAGGGTGCAGGAAGGCTTGCTTTTCTTGTTGCTTTTCTTATTTTTTGAAGACACACAGATACAATCTGACACATCCACGAAAAGCAAAAGGTGCTTCGAAGGTGCACAAAAAAGGAAAAAATGGACATAGCTATGCAGCCGCACTCACAAACAGACACACAGACACACTGCAACACCTCTCCTGTCTGAGACAGTCGGTCATAAATATGCAAGAGTATAAATCTCCCTTTACAGTCTCTTACTCAATCGACCACACACACTACAGTTCCATACGTCAATCATAAACGTGTAATATATATCTTCAATCACATGCGCACACACACACACACACACACACACACACACACACACACACACACACACACACTCACACACACACACACACACACACACTCGCTGGTGCTGTCATATATGCCTGATGATAAATGACTAAATGTTGGGGTGTGTTTTCAACTGCCCCACATACGAGGCCCGTGCGCTCCTAATTTGATACTTATTCTATGAAATAGTCATGTTGGGGGAAAATGGATGTGGATAGAGACAGACAGTCCCATACATCATTCTAATTATTCTTTAATAAACCTCATATAAGCCAAAGAGTGGCTCGTAGGTAACTACTGCCACCTAGGGTTCACAGGGAGAAAGACGCCTCCTCAGAGCTGAGGACGACATCCATGGACATTGAAATAAGAGCGAATCCCACTGAGTGCCAGAGATTAATCAAGACAAAAGGAGAATGAAAGGTAGAAGGTTGCAAGAGAGACTCCGAAAGATAATTGAGTATATCAAACTATGTATTCTCCTCATTTTTCACCCTAAAAAACCCGTAACACACAATAATGTCCGGCTGTTATAGGGGTTACAAAACACTCCTCAACTTTCCTGAGGAAATATCTGAAAGGCAGGCCAACCTCTAAATCCTTCATCGAGGAAATCAGCTACATTTTGGATGTTTACTCTTTACACTTTTACTGTCAGAACATAACGTTCTTATTTCATTCTGCATCGATGAAATAGAATTTTAATTGAAAGCTTTCATAAGTTTGAGGCACTATTTATTCCACACACAAAAAATCAACAGTATTTTCATTCATTGTGATTCATTTACAGTCTCTGTTTATGTGTGTTAGGGATGTGAGAGAGATGAAAAAAAAAAAGTATCCATGTGTTTGTTTATATGTGTATCGTGGCATCTGTTTACACTTGCCAGCGCAAACGCACCCCCAACATAAACACACACACACACACACACGTACACTTGTGCACAAAAGAAAAGGAAGTCTGGATTATGTTGGCTCTGAGGGATGGACAGGAAAACCCAACTCATCTTGAAACAATCGGGGACAGAGCACAGAAAGAGAGGAAAGTTTGCAGGAAGGGGAGAAGGGAGGGAGAGGAGGGGTTTAGAATCACCGCCCTTAGGGGAGCAGTCCAGCTGCAATCTGTTGGTCTGTTGTCGTAAAGCCCATTCACACACACACACACACACACACACACAAACACTGAGACACACTGAGACACAAACAAACCAGTGCCACGGTTGACCTAACCATGCCCGCCTCATTAGCTGCCAATCACTCCGCACAAGCCGTCCTAAAGGGGGGGGGGGGGGCGGGAGAGATAGAAAGGGAAAGAGATGGATGAGGAGATGGTAGTTAAGTTGCAGCCATCAATAATCAAGCTGCCTAAGCTCCTGTGTCCGCTGGCATCTCAATACTGAACAGTTCCACGTAAAACACCATGAAAGTAGACCAACAAGGTTTCTTCCGCCTCTCTTTTATTCCATTACACACTGAATTGGTCTGTTTTTGTCTTTTAAAGCAGGATTCCTTCATGCCTCTCCGACTAGATAAAAAAGAGAGGCTGTGGGTTAGGTAGGCAGATCAGTATGACCAACCACACTCTCACACACACATACTACAGAGGATTCCCAGAGGGACGGAGACCACACATCCAGATACACACACCCCCACACATTCACATGAAACGCAGAAACACCCTCAGTTGCATATGGTGGCTTTCATAGTGCATACGTGTTACAGTACCTACAGTATGCACCCATTCAAACACCATACACACACTAACACAGCGCAAATCAAATTCAGATTCACACACATGCACACCCTCACACACTGACTGCAGTCCTAACAAGCAGGCCGACCAGCCTTTATGCTGCCTGCAGCCTGACATTAGATTAGGTTTCTAATTATTCATGCTTACTACAAACACTTGTTTCTTCTTGTTTAGAGTTGACCAGCTTAAGCTTCTTTATTGTTTTTCTGTTTTTTAAATGAAGTGAGCCAGAGCCTGTAATGAGGCTGGGCCTCAATCAACCCGTCCTTGTGTTGTGGTCCATGGACACCAATCAGGTCCCCATGAGAACCATGAATTGTGTTCTTTGTCGGGTTCTGTTTCAGATACAAGGGATGGTTTATTTAAAGGAATATTTTGGTGTGTGTGTGTGTGTGTGTGTGTGTGTGTGTGTGTGTGTGTGTGTAGATACTCCTCTTGTCCTTGCCCATCACCCACCAAACCTCTAGTAATTGTTTTCCATTTTCCTCACTCCATTTGACGTTATTTGTCATGCCGTCTTACAGCAAATGGGCCCTGGATGAACTTGAGGGAGGAGGGGGGTGCAGGGGTAGTAATGCTGTCCCATTGCTATATTTCGTCATTGAGTTAATGCACTCCTTATGGCTCACACTGGATTTGGAGACGGCTGCTGTTCTCCTTGACCCACGGGGCCCAATTTTAAGACACCGCCACGTGTGAGCAGAATGTATTAGTAAAGCCTGTATCATGAGGCGGTTCCTGAGATAAATTAAATGTATGCTTATTTCTGCATCGATTATGTTTTGCTTTTCTTTGTTATTTTGCTGTCAAAAGACAAAGAAAACACTCAATGAAGCCGTCAAAGCAGAAGCCTTGGCAATACAAACCAGTAGACGTGTGTGTGTGTGTGTGTGTGTGTGTGTGTGTGTGTGTGTGTGTGTGTGTGTGTGTGTGTGTGTGTGTGTGTGTGTGTGTGTGTGTGTAAAGTGAAGATCACAGCTCAATGAAACGGCTTTCCTATACGAGACACAGATGCTGTCTGGGCTGGTTTAATGAAAGTGAACGTCTCGGGTTACGCTTTTTGAGAAAGTGTGTGTGTGTGTGTGTGTGTGTGTGTGTGTGTGCGTGTATGTGTGTGCGCCTATGTAGTGCCGATGTTTTGAATGTCAATAGGAGGTAAAACTTGTGTTGAAAACCCTGCTGAATTAAGATAAGGATCACACAAAAGCCTGTCTCTCTCTCTTTACCTTCTCTTCTCCCCCTTCTATACTTGCTCTGAGCACAAAGCGCCTATTTGATGCTTGGCCTTGGTTTGAGAAGCATCACTCTGGCCTTCTCTGTTTTCACCCTTGTGGCAAGCTATTTAGCAGGTGTGCGCTGGTCTGTGGGTTGTTCCTCTTGAGTATCCCTATTTGTTATCAGTGTATTTGCAATGATTTCTTTGTGCTTGTCGGCTCACAAAGAGCCGGTGTATTGTATCTCGCGCAAAGGTTTTCTTGCAACGGCAATATAGAGGTGAGTGTGTCCTCTAATCATGGGAGTTGCATTATTTTGAATACCTTGTCTAAAAAAAACATTGGAGCATGTGAGAGGCAATCATGTTCCTTTTCCCTCCCCAGCTTTCTACACACACTCAGGAAATGGCAAACAAAAATACAAATACAAAGGGAAGGATTAATGTAATTTGACAGTTTCTTATACATGATACCATCTAGCTTTCAGGTATCCGACTGGCTTTGAGTTTACACAGGTTGAACTTTCATTTCCTGGCTGCGAGTTTGCATGTCCAACAACCAACTTTGACGTTTTAAAGAGTAAGAGAGGAAGACATTGTCGGAACAGCAGTCTGGGTAAAGCCCCAACGAGGCGTGGCACACGTAATTCACAGTGACACCAATAAGGAAACTTGAGAGCTGAAGTCCACAAATTTAAAACAAACCTGTAAGGCCTAGAATGTGTTGCAATTCCTGACACAATTTCTTTTAGTGTTTTTGGGACTCAAGAGGGTGACATAAATGCATTTTTAAAAATGGTGAAATGCAGTGAAATACATTTAATTTACCACAAAATGCCGCAAAGTGATCTGCTGAAATTTTTAATTTGGACCTGAGGGCTTGCCATAGGGTACCGTTTGTGGCAACCAGCCTATGGGCCGGGCTGCTTCCCTGCAGAATAGGAATGAACGTCGACAGGCTAAAAAGTGGTAATAAAGTTATTTTCAGGCTTGACAGCGTACGCACTGATGATTTGAGAAAGGGTCTCTATGCTTGCAACTACAGCCTGACTAATCAGTTGAATTTTGGAAATAAATTATTGTTGCTGTAAATGTTGCGTGAAAGAGAAGCAGCGTTGTGTGTGTGTGTGTGTGTGTGTGTGTGTGTGTGTGTGTGTGTGTGTGTGTGTGTGTGTGTGTGTATGTGTGGGATGTTAATTGATGAGAGTTATAGAGAGCTGCTAGTAGCACAGGGGGGATCATTACTGCTGGAGTGGAACAACTGCATTCACGGCTGTTTCCCATGTCTCATACATCCATACACACATACAAACGCACTAACACACACACACACACACACACACACTAGCACACACGCAATGCACACATTCTGTCACAGTAGTCAAAAGGAACACCATCATCTTGCTCTCTCTTGTACATCCTTTTGTCATATAGTACAACTGCTCAACCACACAAAAAAACAAAAAGAGTTAGATAATTATAACACCCTAATTCCACCACGACTTTCTTCTAAAAAAAACACCAACCAACTATCAAATGCCACTTTTCTCCAAATCAGAGGCTTTTAGAAATCGCAAGATTTATTTTGGGTTGTCACGATGGGGGAAAACAAACAATTATCCCAGAGGCATTTCCCATCCTTGAGTCAATTTGTGGGAAAGGGGGCGAGAGAGAAAGGCGCGCAGCCACTTTGGGTTAAAGGATTTAGGTCACGCTTTAACTGACTGGCTGATATCAGAACAGTGAGACAGAAATCCTGGAGTGGAATATAAACTCGAATCCATCTCCTAAATGACTGACACTTGAGAGACCAACACTGAGAGAATGAGGGGCGGGAGACTATGTAGTCAACCTGCTGTCCTGACCTATATTTTCCTACCTTCCTGCCTGTGTGTGTTTGCCTTTGTATGAGGAAGACGAGTGACTTTGTCTCGACTTATATGTAGCTGTGTTCTATTTGTATGCGTGGGTGTGTACCGTATGAATGCACACATCCATGTAATTGTGTGTGAATGTTTGTGGTTGTGTACGCTCCTTTCGTTTTGCATTGGAATGTGTCTCTGCTTATGTTCGGAGGTGCATAAATACATACTTGAGACTTTGTGGGTGTTTTTGTGTGTTTTTGTTCACCAGGAACGAGAGTGTGTAAGCAAAATCAGTGTGTGTTTATGCTTCCTGTCAGTGCGGGGCAACATCTCCCTCTCTCCTGCTGATGCCACGTTACTTCAGTTTAGGAGCCGCTGTCACTTTAGCAGCAGCATAGACAGGTGAGACTGCACAGACTACGGCCCTCCTCTTTCTGGCTGACAAGCACACATACATACGCAATTCATAAAATCTCCGACTGTACTTTTATTATTTTTAAAACGTTTTTACGCTTGGCATAATATACTAGATAAAAATTGAAACTCACCATTTAAATGATGTAGTAAATACACTTATTTTATGCAAATTAATTAAATATAAAATGCCATTTTTGATAGAGATTACTAGGAAAAAGTGAGAGACACACACACACACACACACACACACACACACACTCACACTCACACCGACACAGAGACAGAGACAAACAGAGGCAGAGACGTACCTCCAGTAGCCAGGGTTTGAGTTTGCGGTCCAGGATGATGTCAAAGCCCAGCACCTCAAAGCAGACGCTGTCGCTCCCTGGTGGCTGGCCGGGGCGACACATGCGATAGGCGTGCAGCACGTGGGGCTCTGCCACTATTATCGTCTTCACAACCAGCTCCTGGCAGGACACAAATACAAAGAAAGAGATAATGACCAAGCTGAGCTGACAAAGAGAGTACATATTTTACTTTTTTTTTTTTTGTCAATTCCATTCATCCTAAAAAGCCAAAGGCTGCAATTTTATAGCAGCTGATTAAAGGCCTCTTTAAATGAAAACGGTGCAATTAAGAGTCCGGTTTTAATTGCAGGTTGTAGTTGCAAATGCTTGAGCCTTTAGATTCAGGGCTAAATTCTGACAATGGAGTAATCATGACAAATACTAGACCTGTAAGCTACAGTCCTGCTTCAAAGAGGTAGGGCTACATCCACTTCTTCTGTGTCTCAAGATGGAGGAGACGGGAGAAACAGAAAGTGTCACTGGCACAGAACATTTTAAATTGCCCTCACACACAGACTTTCACCAATGTTGGTGGAGGTCCATCTGTGTGGCTCCCATCCTGTGTTTATGTGTGTCTTTGCACGTATATTTTCTGGCTGCTACCTGCCTGCCTACTCCCACTGTGCAGCTGGTTTTAAACATGCTCACTCTGACACACACACACACACACACTCCGCACAAAGCTTCCCCTCAACAGTCAAGCCCCACGCAGTGCTGCTGGCCTGCAGTTAGCCCAGTTCAGTCTGACTGCTGGGTGCAGGAGAGGGGTTTGGTGGTCTGGACCTGGCCTGATAAGACGACAGCCCCCTCCTCTTTCTATGTGTCTGTTGCTCACACACCTCCATCCATCTGTCCTTCCATCCACCCGTCTGACCCTCAGGCTGCCCAGCACAAACACCTGCTCCCCCTACTGTCGTTTATGCCCGAAGTCCCCAGTACTGGCTGGGGTGTGTGTGTGTGTGTGTGTGTGTGTGTGTGTGTTTGTCCCTGCCCCCATTACATCCCTCCTTATCCTGAGCCCCCAGCATAGTGGCCACTGCCTAGCACTGTGCATGTGTCCCTGTGTTTTGCTTGCTTTGGGCGGAAATTACTTTATAAGCCGCTTTGAAATATTTTATCTCATTTTTTATTTTTTTACATGCATATTTTTGTATATTATTAATATTTTACCTATTTAATGTATACACACATAATTCATGTATCTCATGTGTTTTAATAGTGTCACTTCCCTTTCTCTTTTAAGATTATTTTCTGGGCTTTTTGCCTTTAATTGACAGAACAGCCAGAGAAAGTGAGATATAGAGGGCATGACATTTAGCAAAGGCCACAAGACGGATTTGAAACCTGGGCCGCTGCAGCAAGGACTCAGTCTGTGTACGTTGGCCGTCCGCAGCCACTTCTCTTTCTAAATCACTGTGCTAGGATTAAGTCAAGTTTGTCCTCAAATAAAATGACATGTTTGTTATGCAAATAAAAGTATGTCAAACTAAACTGTCATTCACTAAAGTGAGGTATTATTCTGTCAACACACATTCATGCACAAGAACTCATCACTACTCACACACAACTCACAACTATTGTCTAAAGCCTCTAAAACTCTGCATTTGAAATGATTCTTTATGTCTACTGTAGGACAAAGAGGATCACAAATGTAGTTTTTCCATGTGGCACAAAAAAGTGTAATCTTTATTGTTTCTGAATGTCCACCCAAAAATCAATAGACCTAACAGATCAGAGAAGAAGCATTAATGTCACTCTAATGGTACCATCCGAGGGGACAAAGTGTAACTATTTTATTGTACTACATGCTCACTCTTACTCTCACACACACCATCTGCACTAAGCTTCCGCTCGCCAGTAAAGCCCCACGCAGTTCTGCACGCCTGCAGTTTTCTCAGTCCAGTATGACTGCTGGGTGCAGAGAGAGTGGTGCGGTGGTCTAGCTGTGGCCTCTATAACTAGCCCATTTGCAGTCAGACACTGCTCTCAAAACGACACCCACATAAAAAAAAAAGTTGCAGCTTCGCTGGTTAAGCCATGGATACTCTGCCCTATACAGCACATCTATAACACCTCAATATGAAAGAGATGTCAGTGAAACACGGGGAGAAAAAACACATACGCGATAAACTTAACCCCCACAGACAATCTTTTAGCAAACAAACTCTCTGACTCTCTGACCGTGACCGTTGGCGGGAAGAGTCAGGGCAGCCTGCTTGGTCTGTACGGGAACAAAATGTAAGAGGAGAGATGAAAAGAGAAGGAGAGAGGAGAGTGAGCGGAGAACATAAATACAGAGTTGAAACAAAACACAGCGTGTGAGTGCGAACGGACAGCACTAACGCCAAAGTGGTGCAACTTCTGAGGAAAGAGCAGACACAAAAATGGTGAGAGAGGAAAAGAAGAGGAGGAAGGTCTGGCTGAGTCAGAGGGTGACACTCTGATGTGTCACTGAGGAAGAGGAGAGAAAAAGAAACTGAAGTAAAGAACAAGAAGTTTAACGCCAGGACAAAATGGAGCATATAGAGAGATTACACAAAATGGATAAGAGAGGAGATGAAAGAAAAGTTAACAATACCTTAAAAAAAAAAGAACTAAAGCCCTGGCCACAACACCTACACAAGTCTCAAACACCACTTTGTTCAACCTAAAGAAAAGTGAAAGCCGATGGAAAGAAGAAAGAAAAGAAGAAGAGAGTATGATAACCAATGGGATTTGATTTGGAGTTTGAACGCTTGTAGCATGAGACAGCAGAACAGAGGAAAAACACTGAGGGCCAATACAACCCGAATGTCTACAGACAGAGGGAAACAGAGCAGTAACAGAAAGATAAAGGGACATATGATGGGATGGATGGGTACAAAAAAAAGAAGAGTGAATCAGGAACAGAAGGTAAAAGAATATTTCAAACAGACTTTGATCACAGGAAACCAATGAGGTAAAGGTGTTTGGATGAGCTGCGAGTAGAGCCAGAGCTCAGCCTCCAGGAATTTTTCAGTTTTCACTGAGCTCTTCCTGGAGTCAAACAAAGCTCTGAAGTTCCCTGAGTTACTGTCATAACAAATCATATCAAACCTTTTGCTTGTCCGCTTGTGTTCAGTGTCCAACGTGTGTTGGTTAGCAGCGAGAGCGCGTGTCTATACGAGGGTACGCTTGCAGATTACACTTACGGATGCGTGCGTGTGCTGTTTGCATTTGCGGTGTGTTTTGTTATCATCCTTGCGTTTGTGGAAGTGCACAACGATATGTCTGCATGTGACTGTGTTGCTGTGTTTGTGTCTGCTTGGGAGGACTACCCACGTACAGAGACGTCTCCCCAGAACTTGGCCACATCGTAGTCGTTGGCGCGGAGGAACTCGTTGAACCAACTGATGGACCTCTTACTGCCTTTGTCCACCGTCTCGTCTCGCTCAAAGTTCTCATTGTGTTTGTTGACCGAGTAGTTGGTCAGATGCATGTAGAGCTGGCTCTGTGGAGACAAACGGGAGTTAGGAGCGCTTTCATACGTCAGACATCATGTTCACGCCTGTCTCCAGTTAACGGGGTCTGGCTTTATTTAATTTGATAGCGGTGCGACAACTACATGGGATAGCTCTTACATAGGAACACTGATCTGATGCACGGTTGTAGCGACGCATCACCATCAGTTAAATGATAAAACAAAGCAGGTCTGGGCTTTTTCTTCATTTTGAAAAATGACAGTTTGACCAGATGTGGTATATTGCTGAGTCAACGGTCTTGGTGTACTTGTATAACAAGCGAAGGTCTCCTTGTAAGCTCCGACAACATTCAAAATTGAATGTCATAGCAACAGCAGTTCGTATTTGCACCAGATGGCATGTTATGTTTGTTGTTGCATAAAAATCACTCTCTTCTTCTTTCCCCTGAATTCCTTTATTTACTGAGGTGATGAAGAAATTAAGATTTTTTTTTTCTCCTGCTTCCTACTCCCAGTTAGTTGTAGTCATAGCTAAGAGTTATCCAGTAATGCTAATACTAATGGCTACAAATAACTCCACCGAAGCAAGTGCTATTATAGATACCATGAAATGTTATTTAAAATACATGGAGTATATATTGTACTTAAATAGTTGTTGTACCTGTTCCAGTGCTCTTTAGTGTTATTATACTTTTGTCAGTGATAATAATCATTACAGCAAACAACATACTCAAGGGCGTTCATGCTTATTCCCACAGTGCACATACGCACGTTGTAATGTAAAACATTTTCTCCGAAGTAATATGGGTAGACAAGAAAAAGCAAAAACCTCACAAACGTGTCCCTTGGCAACAACTAAAGATGGTAAAAAATGGGGTAGTAAGAAAAGTAAAGAGCAGCTCGCTGTGCTATATGGGAATTATCAAAGCTCTATTCTAAAAGTGGTTCCTAAACTCTTATGGGATCGACAGATAATGAGCGCAATAGCAGAACAAGAATTACAATCATAGATCACCAAACTCTCAAGCACTCAGTGATAAGAGAGGAGTCACAGTGGCCCATAGTTCCAACGGCTAAAATGCATCGTTGAATGGTTGGTTATAACTACCCATTGTGTAACCCTCTTTAAACACGATCCCTCACACTTGAAGACAATACATCCTTGTCTTTAGCCTACAAGGTAATAACGCTGTGACCGGAGGCCACACCAGCCAATGATGGCTGTCTGGGAGCCGCTCTCTGTGGGATTGAACATCCATCTCCATGGCATGACTCACTCCATCATGTGTCACAGACCGGGTAAGACAATACACATTTGTTTCACAGGAGGGGGTCCATATGTTTACGTGATCATGTGTTCATATTGTAGATAAGCATCACGCTTGATAGGAAGGTCTCTGTGTGTGTGCGTGTGTGTGTGTGTGTGTGTGTGTGTGTGTGTGTGTGTGTGTGTGTGTGTGTGTGTGTGTGTGTGTGTGTGTGTGTGTGTACATCCCATTATCAGCAACAGACTGTGATTCAGCAGGTGCAGAACCTCAAGGCAAATATGAGCGGCTTGATATTACAGGAGACATCTGGCATGTGGACATTAACGCTCAGCTGTGTGCATACAGTATGCCTGCTTGCCCATTCTGTGTGTGTGTGTGGGTGTGTGTGTGTGTGTGTGTGTGTGTGTGTGTGTGTGTGTGTAAAAACAATATCAGCCTACTGATGTCTGCATTTGTGCACTGTTGACTGTGTATATGAGTACTTGCATGTTTTTGAGATCATACGGAGATTCCTGTGTTTCCCAACCTGTGTCCTCCTGTGTGTGTTTGTGTGTCTAATTTGATTTTGTTGAGTTGCACAAGCCCATGGCTCCGGCTTGCTTGGCAAATACATTGTTCTGCGAATCTACTGGTACTTAGAGCTGTACCGAATGTCTTTTGTTTTTTTTACATTGGAAGCTTGTATTGAGGTATCGAAAATGTTGTTGTTGTTGTTGTCCTGTTAGTGTAATGTATGGTGCTGTTAGATTGTGCTTGACCACCCCGTTAATACAGGTGCGTGCAGGCAGGCGGGAGAGCAAATATGTTTTTTGACGGAGTGAAAATGTTGTTTTTGAAAGGCTACATCTTTTTTCAATAAATAACACAAATAAAACGCTCTGGAGTTATTGGAAATAGTTGGATCCCACGAGATCGGAAGCAACCCTACGTACACAGTCACCACTGGAATCTAATTCTACAAATAATCTAATTCTTATAACATTAGTGCAGCTAAATCTTTATCTGCAACTGTGCAGAAACACCGGGTTGAAAACAGAACGAATAAAGATGGAAAAAAGAAAAAGCCGTGCAACATTCAAATGTTGATTCAAATATCAGCGTTATTAATGAAGCTTCAAAGCCTCGACATATTCGGTACACTAGGTACTGTATGTACTTTCTCATGTAAATCTATGAACAGTTGTGCGCGTGCCTACAACTCATCATCTGCACAGATCGCACACAGAGATGCACGTCATGTATTAGTGACAAGGTGTGTGTCTATGACCATGTGTGTGTGTTTGTGTCCAGGTCTATGTGCTGCTTCTGTGAATCACTTTGTACTTTACTTTGAAAAACCCTCCCGGAATAAATGATCTTTATTAGTAGCATTATTGTCTGTGACTCACCAGGTTGGCCTCACTGGGTGCATGGTACTTCTCTGTGCCCATGCGAACCAGGCCGTCGTTGTAGAGAAAAATGCGAAGTGGGTCGCAGGAAGTGACGAGGATGTAGATGCGCAGGTCAAACTTGTAGCCCTCCATCAGGAAGGGCTTGTCCAGGTATTCCTGAACGATAAAGTGCTCCTGGGCTGGCAGCTTCTCACAGTTACGGATAAGCGAGATCCTGGATAGACAGAAACTTTATTAATCCTCGGGGGGGAAATTGGGATGTCGTCAGCAGCATAATAAAATATGGCATAGTAAAGACAAAAAAGATAATTAAAAAAATGATAGATGGCAGCATAGCAGGGCCCATGAACATGACTGATGACATTGGCACTGGCTTATATATGTGTTGAAGCAAAAATATTGAGCCAAACAGTATACACATTTTATGGGGTTCCGCACAATATTTCATATTAAATCATCTGGAAAGGTTGGGGACATATTACTGCGGTGCCTCATCTGCCTATTATGGTGATCCTTTGAATCTTCACATCACAAGATGAACTTTGCCCTGTTTCTGTTTTGCAAAGCATAAATAATAAGTATGAGCAATAGATGCAATAAGAGGGAGAAGATATGTCCTTACTGTGCATAGAATGACTCTTGCATTTACAATGAAGAGGTGTAGCCCTTATGAGTGAAAGGATCAGAGCCATTATGCTTTGATGGGATTGATGTGACCTTCCACTGCTACAGAAACTTCACTGAAAACATATGTAAATGAGTGCGCTCAGCATGCCTCGGGTCAAACTTGAGCAGGACAAGCTGTTTGGCTCCAAAGGGGCATTGAACGTTCCAAAACTTTTGTTATTCTGTTAATTACCTGGCCATCTAAATATAACAGTTGAAAAATAAATGTACAAAAATCCGACAGGTACTACACAAGTGCTGGTTTGTGTGAGGAAATACTCTGCGAGCATCTGGAGAACATTGTGATTTTCTCAAGCCAAACTCTGCTCTGTCTGAATGGCACAGTGCATCAACTGCTGCAGCAGGGTCTTTTAGCTGTGTGCGGGTTAATGGGAGCAGACGTTGCGCTCCGTTTCAACCTCCACTCTTAATTATTTTGCTTTGGTCTCATGTCACTGGCACTCAGGCCTTATAGTACGCAGGCCATTGCAAGCTGGACTCAAGAATGACTTGTGTTAGTGTGCATCCGTGTGGCTGTGCACGCGAGGGTGAGGGGCAATTTTTAAAAAACTTTCTCAATGTGAAAGTGTGTTTTTCAGTCCGCGTGTGTGTGTGTGTGGGCGTATGCATGTGTGCAGGGAGGGTGAGGGGTCATTTCTAAACAATCTCCTCACTATGTAGAGGCATCGCGACTGACCTATATCCCCATCACTCATAGTTAAGGCAGACTTGGCCTAAATTGGTTACATGCACAGCCTGGAAGGCTCCATTATACACATGCAAGCAGGCACAGCATACACAAAAACACAATATGTGACCAAGATGTAAAGACTTGATTGTTCAAAAAGTACCGTTTAAAAGGTATTAAGATATTGTGGCACCAAGACACCAGAGGGCAAACATTGTTATGCTCTGTAATCACAGCCAGAGCATACAGTATCCTGGGAACAGTGCACACTATGTTGTTGTAATTTAACCAAAGAATTCACCTGCTCTCTTAACTCCAAATGAAGCAAAAACACTGGAGCATTGCTGATGAGCTTCTAAGTGTGAAACTAGATTGGGATCAGGTATTGCCTTTCTGGTTATTGACTTAGTTCAGCAGCTTCCTTCAGAGGTTTGATAAAAAAAAACCTTCCCAGCTTGTAGATCTGCCGTAGTGTAATGTTGCTGTTACTTTCAAGGTTTATCAGTCACTTCTCATTAACACTTGCTCCAGCAAACTTAAATACTGCCGTATTATAAAAGAGCACTTCATTGGCCTGCTTATCGCAGCGCTTGAACAAAAAAATAACAGGGACAAGATGATGGTAGGCTGAGCGACGACGTGAAGGGCCCTTCTAACGGGCAGACAGCAAGTTGAATGATGAGGACAGGGTTAACAGCGTTAGTTAGTCAAGGAGGAGTAGCTGAGGAGAAGACGACATGATTGATGAGCCGCGGTGTCAGATAATCACAGCCCACTCTCCCCTGCCTATTTAATTTAACACCGGAGGGGATCACGCTTTTTTTTTTTAAGCCCTGCAGGCGCTTTTATTTTTGTTTCCCTTATAACAAGCTGCGCTTCAGACACAAACAATAACTTCATTTAGTCGGCCGACGGAAAAATAAATTACAGGGGGTAGATATAACTTAATTTCCTGCCGCGTCACACCATGCAAAAAAAAATAGGGGAAAAATCTAATCTTGTGAGCCGCCCGCCGTTGAGTGGTCGAGCTAAACTCATCATCTTTCATATTCTTAATGTATTGCTATAATTCAGCCTTTGCTGCCTTTTATTCTTTAATAAATAAGGGCTTAGTGCAGCATGGAGTTATAAGTAATGCTCACATTATACCAGAAAGGACAAATTCAAAGAGAATTCAAGGGAGAGGTGAAGCACACTAAGCTATTTGTACTACAATATCCCCACCTATTGGTGCCAGTGATGAATACAATCCAAAGTATTTCTTCACATATGCACTTCAGGGATCACGTTCTCAAAAAATAAGAAATCAAAGCGAATACTTAATACATTTTTCGCAAACAGTTTTTAGTGCTCGAGAGAGATGCAATGTACAAAGCAAAAACAAATGATTTTCATACCACAATGTATTTTAACCAAATAATAATATTCACATTTTATTTTATGAAACAAAATGATTTGTGAAAAAAACCAACCACACTTGAACCTTTGAAGCTTATTTTATGGCTCATACATAGAACATCAGAATCAGTTGCTGTGTTAATTTTAGAAACGAGTTTGGATTACTTGTGTTTTTGACCACTTTTGTTGCATTCATCCATTTTTTGAGTCTATTATCCTGATCACTGGTCGCAAAAGACTTTTTCCCCAGGGAGAGATCTCCTCCAAAAGCCTTTCTAACTTAGATGACCAACCAAACCGGCTCAACAAGCTCTACTCAATGCAAAGAAGCTTTAAAATCAACACCACCCCCCACGCCTACCCAGACTTCAGTTTTGTTGACACTGTGTCAGAGGGCAGTCAATCCAACTCTTTGGTAAACTTTGTTTTGTAATGTTTTGTCCGTCCCTATTTACGCACTTTTGGGGCGACAGAAGCTTCACCAAAGGTGTGTTGATTGCTGGGATTTGATATTTGATCGCTTTAGAGTCTACAGGTGTACCTAATAAATACCTAGGATGGTGAATACATACCATAGAGATGTGACATCACAACCTGAGATAGGCTCTCATCTCATGGGACTGCAAGTATGAAATATGCATTCACTCAGGTACCACAGCCTGCTCATCTTTTGATAAAGAGATACTATTGTGAGACAGAGTCCCCTGCAGCAGCCATCTTGGTCCATTTTATCTAGGAATTCAATAATCACATGCAGAAACCTTCAGGGACGGAACTACAGTAACTGCCAGGAACTGCGTGTGTGTGCGTGTGCGTGAGTGTGTGTGCGTGTGTGTGTCCTTCACTAGCAACGATAACCTATGATTTATGGCCAACAATGAAATTCACCATAGTCTCTCAGCTCATATACTCAATCTGGTCCCAGTCATAATGCTATTTTGATAGACAGCCATGTCAGGGTCACAAACTTCTTATTGCCTTGTTTTGTTGTGCTTGTCCTTTATTTTCTCTAGTGCTAATTTCCTCCACTCACTATCTAGTTTAGTTTCTGCTTCAGTCTCTCTCTCTCTCTCTCTCTCTCTCTCTCTCTCTCTCTCTCTCTCTCTCCTTCTCTTTCATGGCCTGGCTTTCGTGACCTACCCGTGACCCATGGCTCCGTTGGCGGGTTTGACGATAAAAGTCTTCTGCTTGCGTTTCCTGCGTAGCTCCTTGACATAATTTTGGAACTGAGTGTACTCGGCGGGAAAGATCCAGGTTTTGGGTATGAAGCTGTACTCTTGAGACTGGCACTTGATCATTCTGGAGAAACAAAGAAAGGGGGGTGTGTGTGTGTGTGTGTGTGTGGGAGTAAAACAACATTTAATTTAGTAAGTTACAAGTTTGCATTGAATTTTATGCTTTTACACATTTTGGCTTTTAATGTTGGAGCGCTACAAGTACCCAGTTGGGACTTCTTCGAGGGTCTGGCTAAACACTGAGCTTTGACGCGCTCTTGTTTTTGCACATCTGAACCAAAGTACTCTCATTTGAAAACTTACTTGGACATGTTTCTTGCTAGGCAGTCTTTCCGGCAGATTTCGCCCATGCCAGGGAAATGGTTAATTCTCTGCAGGGGGACAGGCAGACATAATAATGTTGTTAAGGCCATTATGCCACTCAATTCCACCCCCACCCCTACATAAAAATGAGCACATTATAGGCAACAACCTAAAGTGAGCTTACAATGTTCTGACATTTATGCCCAATTACGGACTCAAAACAAAAAGGTGACGCTGAGACCTTTCTCAACCCTTATTTAGTTTACCGTGATTTTTTTAGACTTTAAAGGTTGGGGAGGGAAGAGGCGAGAAGAAAAAAAACGATCAATCCCAACTCCGAGGGGCCGAGGTAATTGGTTCTGCATCGCAAGCTCCTGCAGTGACAGTTGAATGAATTGCTTTGAATGCGCCGAAAGGGGGGTGGGGGGGGTAAAGGAAAAACTCTGGGTTTTTCTGTATTCTTTGACCAAATGAGCCTGAACAGGGGCGTTAATTAGGCTGGTATGAACTGAAACTTGACAGCAAACTCTCACAGTACATCACTAAACGGGGGAAAAAAGGAAAGAATTAAAAGAGGGAGTGGGAGAAAGCAGAGGGGGAAAAAAACAAGAACGCAGAGTGTAAAAGGATCGTGTGATTATTATCCAAACGAGACAGACGTAATTAGGGATTCGGAAGAGATTGTACAATTATGCCAATGCCGCGAGACGACGTGGCTTGTGAGGGGAAATCAAAACCAATTGTTGAGGGACTTCTGTTTTTCTTCTGAGAAATGATCGCACGAAACACCACAGCGTTGCGAGAGAGCAAGTGAAAACAATTGACAGCGAATCACCAGCTCTATATGGAAACATTAGCCACATTGCTACACGTTAAGCTGTTACAGTAGTTGTAATATTAAATCGACTTAGCTGAACTCTTGCTGCCCCTGTCCTAACAAGCCATACTCTTTCCTGCCTGTGATTTAATCGATCATTAGTGCCCAGTCTAATCAAATAAGCGATTGGGAAGATGGATGGCTGACGTTCGGAGCTGAGGGGGAGCGGCAGCAGCGGCAAGTTCAGTCAGCGGGACAGGGAGGTCAAACAGAGGTAAGATCAATTTCAGACTAGTACACAGAATTCAGAGCAACCCTTGTTGTTCAGGCCATCTTGTCAACATCACTAGTGACATCTGAAACCTGTCCTCCACACCCCCTGCCGCTCACAACTCGTCAGTCTACCTGTCAATCTTCTTATCTGTCTCTGTGTACGCTCTGTTGTTCCCTCTCCCTCTGTCCACATCTCTTCCCTATTCCCTCTTACCTCCCAGGGTCTGAGGAGAAGCAGATGGGCACATTCAGAGTCTTAAGTCCATCTTCACCTATTTCATTTCTTTCTATTCTATTTCATTTCATTCTGACATTTACTATTACTACTTTAAACCTAATCTTCTTTTGGCAGCTCCATCTGTTACAAATGTCTCTATATACTATTCGCTTTCCATCTGCTCTAATCTCTTTTTTCCTTATATTTTCCATTACCTATTCTTCTATTTCTACTGGACACAAGTGGACAAACATGTTGTAAGGCAGCGTGGTGTGGCAGAAGTAACTTTAAAAACTCTACATTGTGTCGTTTAAATGATTCTTATTTGATTAAAACTTCATACGGTTAGTAGAATTTTTTGCAAGCATGTGGCATGTTATGCTCACTGCCGAGGTTAGCCAGCAGTATGCATAAGACCTTGTTATCCATTCTTTATCAGCATTGCATATGCTAGCAAATCATATTACTGTGATAAATGTAGGTGTAATAATTCTTCTCAGTTTTGACATTACACATTACCGAATAAATCTTTTGTTTCTGTTCAGATTTCATCACATTTAAGTGAAAGATATTGAAAGGTTTGGGAGAAGGCCTTGCATCACACTGGTTTAGTGGGTTGTTCTTTCTACAGGAGTGTAAAAACGTATCTAAGAATGCTTTGTGCTGTGATGAGTTTTAAGAATCTGCAGAAATGTGTGTCATGTCTTTCCAACTCTAACCAAAGGAGATTTTGAAGGAAGGGATTTGGTTTTTCTTTATAGGAAAATCATTTGGATGAAATTCTCTTGCAGTAGCTGTCATGTTTCTTTCATCCTTTTTATCCCTTTCTTCTGGTGCACTGCACTGTTTTCTATTTTTTGTTTTAGAGACATCTCTTTCTCCTTGGGAATAATCCTTCCACACCTTACCGGTGATATACACATTTTTAACATTTGGTTAATCTGAAGACAAATAATTTTTTTTAGAATTTCTGCTCGAGACTTTTCCCTTTTAAAGTTACATACATCCGCTGGGAGCTGATCAGTATCATGATCTTTGGCTGTTACTGGCCACTGAGCAGCTTTATAGGAGCACGCTGTACTGTAAAGGTTAATATTATGGTTTTTTTACTTTTCAGTGCAACAATTGGATCCGACACCCTTATTTTTCCACTTTCTTCTCTAATCTCAAAGCTACCCTGCCCCGAACAAAGTGTGCTGACTTGACATGGTAGCCATGTAGTGTACCTGATAATTCCTGAGCTCAGCAATTTTCTCGTGCTGCACAGCCGAGTCATTCCAGATGAGGTTGGCAGTCTCGTCATCTTCCCGAGTCTTGATGTAGTCCACCTCGTTGATTACTATACGAACTGGGGGAGAACACTCACATTAGATTGTATTCCAGTAATAGAATTTGCTACGCAGTCATTTAAATCAACTTTATATTCATGATTACAAAGTCATTTACTTTTAAATCTTCAAAATGAGAGCAATTCCACAGCATATTAGGGCCATTGCAGGTAACAAAAAATAACCCCCGGGGGTGAGGGTAATAATGTGAAAGAAACTGGAAGAATGTACGAGATTAAAGTCTTAAATTTGCAAGAAAAAACTCTGAGATTAAAGACATATTTACGAGAATTTTCTTTTTGAAAGAAATTGTTTTTTTGTCCCTTTTCAAGGTTGGATCAACCTCATCACACCACAGACGCCGCCGCTTGCTGTGTATTATACCTGCAGTGGATGACTTAATCTAATCATACTTTGCAATTGGATTTAGCAATAAGGAAATATTTGTGAATTACCAGAATAACCATATTATAACAGGCATCCAAACTTTGTAGAGGCATCGTAGTGAGCGGCCTATACAGGTGATAGCTTTTGTAAATCATGAACTACAAGGCAATGTACAGATGCAATGATATCGCCATGTTCTATACTGCACCTCACTAACGTGCTGCAAATGTATAACTTTAATCTCGGAATTTCTTTCTCTGAATATTACCCCCCTCTCCCGGCTCCGCAGAAATGTCTTTTAACCAACCGATACTCAGCAAGATGTGACTTGGACTGACAAATCAAATATTTCTACTTTACAGATCAATATTTCCCTTAAATATTTTTGCTAGGCTTAATTTGGATTTTTGCATACATTAAGAGGGAAATTAGTGCAGGAGATTATAAATCAAAAATGCTTACAGCAATATTTACCATTAATGGAACGGTTGCAGAGCAGCCAATCGTAATGCCTCTCTTCAGAAAGATAAATGAATTGTCTGTAATGCATTCAAATCCCACTGGAAACCCCATAGTATGAGAGATAGGTGGCAAGCCCATTTGGACATTCATCCGACAACTATTCATTATTCAGTGAGTAATGAAAAATTCATATGCCCTAACGAAACGAGGTATTCATTAAATTCTTGAAAGCCTTCACAAACCTGGAGAAGGCTTGCCTAATGTTGCATGATGGCACTTGAATGGGGAAAAAAGGTGTTTCTGATGTAACTTCATCCGTCTGTTAACGTCAGTAGAGGCTAACAGTGTTTTGCTAACTGGAACAGGGAGGGTTTACGTCACAGCAGGTCTATGCTTACAGTTACCAGTAAGGTCTTTGAGTACAAAGCTATAGTCAATCCTTTCTTACACATCTCACGCAACAGACATCCTTAGAGCCGGAGTGTACATTCTCTTCTCAGTGGGTGTAAAGCAAGCCAACTCCATATCCCCTGACCTTTAAACTTTACCTGTAATACTATCAATTCTGAAACAAAAAAAAGACAGCTGCAAAAAAGGTAACAGCAAAAATGAGCCATCCATCTGGCCCTTAGTGTTAATTTTCCTTTTAAATAGCTCCACGCTGCTCTCAGAATGGCCACTGTGAGGGTCTCGTCACAGCAAGCAAACTGACTCACAGCTAGACTCCCATCTACCTACAGGATCCGGGCAGCTCCCAACTTCTACTTGCTGCTGCTGACTCCTTAGTTTAATAGGTTGCAGTTCACCCCTGAGAGCTGTGCTGCCACATTGGCATATACTGACCATGCGAGGAATGCTTACTGTGCTTCTGTTTGCCCTTCTAAAAATAAAAAACAACTCACTGCCAAGTTTAATTACCTCAATAAAGATTTATGTATGTATGTAAGGCCGAGCTGTCTCCGTGTGAACTGTTGCTGGACTGCAACTCTATTAGGTTTAATTTAGGACATTAAATAACAACGGCCTCCTTCAAAAATTCCACCACAGCAAAATTAGATTTTATTGTTGTGAGTCAAATCTACAGTGTATTGTTTTATTGTTGAGACAACACTGTGATTAGATTTGCTGTGTTTTGAGGGACTGACTCAGTCATACTGAGAGCTGTTTGCAAAATGAATATACAATTCACTGTGTCACAGTGCATTGAGCTTACCTGCAGGACCACCCAAATGTTAGTCTTGTCACTCGTGAAATGTTCATGAAGAAAATGTACAGGCTTAGTATACACAATGTAGCTAGATATGAGCTTACCAGACATTCACTGTTTATAAATGTTAATAGCGTCTATGTAAGTAATAACCTGAAGTGAAGTTATACTAATACTACAGCTGAAGCTACAGCATAAACACGACTGCTAAACCAACTCGCTTGTTTTCTGACAAACAAAAACATCAAACCAGGATAATGTACATCAATGAAAGGGTTTCATCACCCATCTCAAAGAAAGCCTCTTTTCATCCTGCACAAGCTCCATTAAGATGAACTCTGTGATCAAAAGATATCTTTGTAGACTGACATTTCAGTGATGTATATGCCTGTTCAAACCCTGTTGTAAATCTAAAAAGTCTTCATTGAACATATGTATGTATTGTTGTGATTATTGTCATTTCAAAAGAGAGTTTATATCATTAGAAATAGGTTACCAATCTCGTATTTGGTGCCAGTAACATTGGCGGTGATGGTGCCTTTCTTCTTTTTGGTGCGCACCTTCCTCTTCCCACTGCTCTGGTAGGAGCCCACAGATGGCCTGTTCACGGGGGACGCTCCTTGATCCTCTGGAGGAAGAGACAGCATACAACAACACTAGATACGGTCACAGCTTGTTCTCCAGACTGAGAGGGGAGCGGGAGCGGCTGGAGTATTGTAATATATTTTACTCTACATCTGTAGGGGATTTTGTGGGGTTTGTTTATGGGGCTGGAGTGTAAATGAATTAGGTGTCTAGTTTGCTATAGCTCCATGAATCATGATCCTTTTTATCATAATCTTTGTGCGCGCGTGTGTGGTTCTATGCACGGGAGAATAGTCCTGATGATGGCCGGCAAGTACATACTGCATATGAGCAGTTGGCCAGGTAGTTGGCCAGGTGTGTGAGTGTAAAAGAAATATGCAAGCCGACTAATCATCTAACAGAATAGCCCTGTCAGTCCTGAGAAAGTTGGACCTCTCTTACTCACCTCCTTCATTGGGAGGAGAGGGCATCTCAGGGGCTGCAGGAGTGAAGGGGCAAGCCAAGCTTTCTGCCAGGCTTGGCGGGAGGGCCGGCCTCACAGGGTACTCGCAGCACCCTCCAAGGGCTGTCTCACACTCGCAGTAGTTAGTCTTCGCTGTCTTGGGCTGTACCGACGATGTGGTTCAGGAGGGCCCAATGGATCATCTGAGCATCTCCCTGGCGCCTTTCAGCCACATAAAGAGCAGCAGCAGAGTGGGCAGGGGAGTTAGATGGGGGTAGCAGTGGTGGGGAAGGGTCGGAGGGAAAGGGGCTCTCGAGGGTCTACACAGCCCCAAGAGGAGAGAGGGAGGTAGGGGATTGAAGAGGGATGGATAGGAATGCCTGTAGAAGAGAAGAAAAAAGATAGTAGTAGTGGGCCAACTGCTCCGAGGGTGACTACAGTGCACACTGTGGATCTGTGGATATGTTCTCACTGGACTTGAGTGCATTGGACATGCTTTTGATGTAACGCAGCAGCAGCACAGGCCTATCACAAGCTACATCAGTCAAACTGACACCGAACGCAACAGTTCAGTGAGAGCTCTGTACAGCTCTGACACCGCAGTACATACTAATGACATTAATCTAAAGCTGTGTGACGTCCGCTGGATTCATTGGTATTCCGCGGAACAATTGTGAAATATTAATGTGGTTGTCAAGAAAAGAGAGTTTGCAGCATCTCATTGCGTCTGATGCTTGTGCCAGCTGGGTTTCATTGTATGGCTGAGAGGTCACTTGATTCGAACAGATGGCATCTTTACAGTGGTTTGTAAAAAAGGATGCTTCAGGCTATGAAGTGGTGTGGGAAATGAACACCAGACATCAGCCAAATTCTGTTGCTGTTTGGCTGTAGTCTGAGAGTGTGTCTTCGAACCACTCTTTGGGGTAATCAACCATTGCCCAGATGCCCTGTCACATTTATTTATTTGCTGGCCGGGGCAGTATAGTGACTCAGTGATTAGCTAAGTTGCCTCAACAGGAAGAGAGGACTATGTTTGAGTCCCTGTCTTCTTTGTTTAGGGTTTGCATTTTCTCTTTTTGTTTTGTTACTGTGGATTCTCATGGACAGGTACTCTACATTCCTCACATTTACAAAGACAAAGCAGCACTCAGTTGGACTGGAGACTCCAAACTGCCCACAGGGTATTAATCTGTGTGACTCCGTCCAGTGATGGACTGGAAAGGCATAAACTCACAGCATGCTTGGAACGATTCCAGCTGCTCATGATTCTCGCAAGTCTAATAGTTCACGTAGCTGCTCAATTTTGAGTCGACAATGATCCATACTAATAGATTGAGCCCTCAATGATCTGGAAGATAAAGGGTTGTGCGATGGTTAACAGAAAGCTAAACAACCTATTTCTGCAACACAAAATTATTATATTTAACTTTGTTACTGTCATCTTTTCTTTTTTCTTTTTTTTTGTGAATTACTAAATAATTTGAGTTCTTCAAGTTTCTAAGAATTATTGAAATAAAAGAATGGGAAAAACAAGAAAGAACAGCAAAGAAACAGTGACACAAACTAAAACGTTTGGCAACCACTGCCTCATGAAGTTCTTTAAAAAGTCTTCTTTACAATTATAAGTGTTTGCAATGTGTTGCGCTTCAGGGGTTAGGGTAACCATGATGTATTCCTTATGATGTCACATGGATACAAGGCAGTTTCCTGCTCAGCCTATTCCAATAGTAGAAAGAAAAGAATCACTCATTCTAATAGGATTACTAATTCAAGAAATTATAATTTTGCATAGGAAAATTAGCTGCAATCAAAAATGTGACTCAAAAAGTCCAAAGTAACACATATAACTACATAAACTAAAAATCATAGATAATATACACCAGCTAAGCTACATATACAGTACACTTGCTTATGGTGCCGCTTCTGCATTTCATACAGAGATCAACAGTGGCCTCTAGTGGTGAGAAAGCTGAAAAGCCCATTTCCTATGTAGCAATGTTTACCGTCCACACACAAACAGATACACCTATAGGTATACACTGTACACGTACACACGCCGACTTGAAAAGCAACCTTATCGATTCGATCAGCATCCTCTGGACAAATAAGAATGGGGAAACAATCCAATCGCATTACTCGATCACTCAGTAGTCTTCACTGGCAGCCTCTTGGTCTGCCTGTGGTAAGCACAAGACATTGATCCTGGAGAGGACAGAGATTGGAATGAGATCAGCACAGAGGGGGAGAGCAACAACAAAGAGTCAGGGTGATAAAGTGAGGCAAGCTGTGCTGTTGACAACCTGCCCCCACCTCCCAGTGGTGTACTGGTTCTCTGTACAGGAGGCAGGGAACACTGTCTCCATAGGAGCACTGGACCTCATCATGTCATGTAATCCCACAGGAACAAGGGGGGGGGGGGGGATCTGACAGGCACATATGATGCAACTAAACACATACGACTAGAACACATTGGCATGCTCTTAATGCAAGTAATCTCTGAAAAATACACACAATCCCCAGACAAGGGCTGTCATGTTAATACTAATCATTTTTTGCTCAATATTGCGGGATTGTGAATCTTCATAATTTAAGGAGCAATTATTTCATTTCATTTTTTGTGTTTTTTCAACATTGAATATCAGCGTTGTTAACAACAGTAATGATTCTAAATTGAACATCATTTTCAATATTTCTATTTGTGCCAATAATAACAATTATTGATGGTGTTAACCGCTTTGTTTCAGATCTTCAGTATCAAAGTGTTTATTAACATTTAAATCCTGCCACCACGATAACTGGAAGAGAAAATCAGTTTTCAAATATCTTCTCTGATAATGTCATTAAATGTATTTCCTTGCGGCTCTTAGTGTAAAATGTCAACACAAATTTCTGTCTAGACTTGTTTGCCTGACTACCATATAAGGTCATAGTTGAGGCACTCTGGTAGCGCTCTAATGGATCGCCCAGCAAAGAGAGGCTCTGTCGTGTTTTGCTCATTTGTCTGGAGATTATCAGATGCAAAACAGCCTAGTTTTACTTGCATTCACGTGATACAAGTGGGATTTCAGTGTAACCGGATACCAGATTAGAGTGACTGTTATCACTGACTGTTAGAAGGACTCCAGCAGGACATCCAGTTGTGACATCACAAGTTTGAATTGAGCTCAGTGACCGTTTTCACATGTCTAATCCTTCCTATCACTGCAGTAAAATACAATATTTAAATAGAGACGAGACAGTACAGATTATTCTTAAGATTAAAATATTTATAACATATTTTAAATTTTAGACATATTTCTAGTCCTTTATAGTAAACAACGTGTTATGCAGAAGCATGTGTGAACTTCTGTTATTTCTTTCCCCATTTATTTCTTTATTTTTATTTTTTATACTTTTGCATAAGATTGTGGGCAATGCAACATGAGAACAACAACCAAATGGGTTCAGACTTTAAAAGAATTACATGCCAATATGTTTTACTGGTAGCATCATCGTAATTAATCCTTCAGTGTAATATTAAATCTTCATTAAATCCCTTCCACTAAGTCGAGTATCTACTTACAGTTAGTCCTCTGATGCAATGACACTTTTTCTCCAACAGAGTGAGCCAGAGGGCCACCACAGAGCAGAGCTGATCTCATGCACTTCTCCTTTGCCACACACAACACAGAAAGGCTTCATTGTAGAGAGTCAGCTTTTCATGCTGCTCATCTGCATCACTCTCTGTCTCTCAGGGCCCTAGATGCATGACAAAAGCATGTCTGTCTTTCAGGGTTTTTGTTATGCAGAATCTTCTCCTAATAGTACAGTACAAGTTGTCATGTTACTGTACGTCATGGTTCTCTCTCTCTCTCTCTCGCTCTCTCTCTCTCTCTTATATATATACATATATTTATTTATTTTGTGTCTGAAGCATTTAGGCTACATTACAAACATGTACTAAAACAATAACAGGAAGTAAAGTAGTTCTAGTTCAAAACTCCACCTAGAAATTCATCTTCACGCTGATATATTATCCCACTATCATCAAGGCAATGGCACTTCAAAAATATCGTACTTCCTTTTATATCAAAAGCAAATCCAAAAGGACAGCACAAATAGCTTTACAAGAAGTGTACTAAAGGAAAATCTGAACCAAAGCGGTAGACTCTTTATTCATGACAAGCGGTGTCACACCTATTACACAACTCCCTTCAGCAACAAGCGGGAAATCCCTGGAGGGTTTGTTTTATGTTCTCCCTGCCTTACATGAAACTACATCTTGAAAGCAGTCGTCAAACACAGAATCAATAGAGAGGCTTTGGGAAACACCACTTAGCCTTATGTCAGCAGAATTTACAGACACAAGTTATTTTCTGTACATGCAGTATGCCCCAGTCTTGCCATTACAGCAGTGCAGTGGCCTCGGGGTATGTATAACTATTTAAAAAGGGCAGAGACACTGGCTAAGAATGGAGACATGTTGTACTATTACACATCCTTGACTGAAAAGCAAATGTAAACAAAATCATTTTAAAGTAGAAAATTGACCTTTTGTCATAAAGTAGTACCGGTATAAGTCTTTTTCACTGGACATTTTCTTACATTCTAAAAAGGCACAATGCCAATGTGAGTATGTACAAAAATACAGTATGCTTGCAAAATCCTTGTTGTAAAAACTATTTCCTATCATTATCTATTTGGCCGCTACCACCACATTGTCCTTCTGTGAAAAATGATAGCTGAATTTGCTGACTACTGTCACAGGGAAGTAGTTGGTGTAGAATTGCCAGTGGATCTAAAATTAGCTCAAACCACTGACCCATCTCTGGCTTCGTGCCTTCTTCCAGATATGAGGAGGAACTAGTGTAGGAGATGTCAGCCCACGGGGTACTGAAATACATCAACAAACAACTGAATGCTTAGCTTAACTTTATTGGAGATAATCTACAGTGATGCAGGCAAAGTGGCAAAATGTCAAATTCAGCCGATGCCTTATAAATGCTATTAAACGTTAATGTGAACAACAATCTTACCTCGCCTTATTTTTTGTCAGACAAAGTGGAGCAAATAACTTATGGTAGCAACAAAAATGTGCACATAAGTGTTTGTTGAAAAGCACTGCACTGTTGTAACAAAGTAAGCTTTACAAGGGTGCAGTGTATCATCGGCACATATAAATATGGGTTCAATTGTAAATGTATACCTTATCCTGTCTGCTTATTGCCAGATAAAACTTGGTTTCAGTAAGTGGACTGCAAATACGAGAACACTTAAAGACATTGCAAAGGGAAGCCCTCTGTAAAGCAAAGCCTACCAGGTAAAACAAACCAGCTGCAGACACAGACAATATGTGAATTGTTGTGCATATGGCATGTCATTTAAAAAAGTAAATCTGTATCAAATAGAAACCAAGCCTATGTGCTTAGATAGTAAGGGAAATGCTGCAACGAATATCCTGTATCAATCCAAAAAAAACTTCAGGATTAGCCTGCATGAAAATGAAAGATTATACATATCATATCCTTCTTAATAGCCTTATCTATTGGGATAAGCCCAGGAGGCAGGATGCCATCCGGAACTCATATGTTATGCTGTTATTATTATGTAATCCATTTGCACTTTAAGGAATGGTGATCTCCAGGGTGCTCTATCAGCATGTGGTCTGTAAGTACCACACCGGACTACAAACAGACCAGACTAAATCAAATGGCTCTTCAAACAACCTCCCTCGTGTAATTAACCAGGCTCTGAGCATCCATAGTCCAAGTCAGATGTATTTATGTTACATGCAAAACTAGCCTGAGCTAAGAAGCTATGCTACTAAGAGCAGCGAGGGGACCTCTGCTTGTCACAGCATAGCAGTCAATATGGTATCTCCCAGATCACTCAAAGGATAGTAGGCCATCCCCCTTTAACAGATCTTGTTCTAAAGATCTAAACCTCGCATGTAATATCTTGGATATTAGGTTATTTCGGGAAATTGTTAGCGCTAACAAATTAAACGCCACAAAGCCTAAGCAGGTGTATTATTGCTGTGAATAAGTTGCTAGCAAGCGGTAGCTCACGCTAGGCTAGCCACTTGTATACTGTACATCAGGTGGAAGGATCACACAAGGAAGCAATCTGGAAATGTTGCTATCCAGTTAACCTGCTACCATCACATGTAGCGTTACAGCAACGTTAATGTGAACGAGGGCCTTTTCATTTAATGTAACGTTAGCTGCCAAATGACATACCAAATTCCTCAATAAGATGCAGTCTAGAATTCAAAGGAAACATGATGACCCGAGGCTACTCTATAGTTAGCTTAGCCACACTACCTAGCAAAGGATGGAGAGGCGAAAGCAAAGTAGCCCGTTAACGTTACCTTATTTATTCCAGGCACTGGCAGTGCAGCTCTTTTGCTGGTCTCATCCAACCGATACAGCCGCCGTTAAGTGAGGCACTGTGGTCTCTTTAAAGAAACAGTCCAGTCATGGGAGTATATTTAAGAATATAGCAGTGTTTATGTTGTGTAACGACGTTACTATTGAAAACTGACGTTGGTTGACAGACAGAAAAAAATCTGTATCTTGTAGTCCTCTTGTGTGCTGGAGCGAGTCTATGGGCTAAACCATTAGCTCTGTGAGAGCAGGGGTGGGGCTGAATGAAGTGCTGAAGTTTGCATTCTGAATCTGGTACTGTAGGGCGTACATGTTAAGTCAGCACATATTATGTTCAACTCTTAACTAGCTGTGAGTGGCAACAATAGTCTCACCAAAGCTGCGATGTATATTTATTACACCTTTTTGGGTCAGGTTTCGGTGCATCTCGTCCTCCACAACTCGCTGATACAAACACAGGGATGCTACCTAGCAACTGTGTCGCTGACCATGGTGCTAAAAAACAACCCTGCAGATTATGGGTGCGTCCCGCTCAGAGGTCATTAACGTGCCATTCACTTCTTGATACCTATTATTGCTGTAATAACGTGGACATATTCCTCAAACTGGGTCGGACTCTTGCTTTCCAACTCATATTTTGTGAATTACGTATAGGCTATTTTCCTTTTTTTATTTGGCAAGTTAAACCACATTTATTTTATATAGCACATGTCATACCCATACGCATCGAAATAAAAGCAAGCAAGCAAATGCAGATATAATGAAAACAATATAAGCAAGCAAGCAACAGCAGATAGAATAAAAACAATAAAAGCAAGCAGGCAAAAGTATTTTTCAAATATTTAAAAGAGAATTAATCAAAAGCCATGGTGAACAGGTAGGTCTTTAGCTTGGATTTGAAAGTAGTCAGCATTGTCTCAAGTCTTAGCTCTTCTGGCAATGTGTTCCCCATGTCAGCAGCATAGAAGCTAAAGGCTGCTTCACCATGTGTAGTTTTGACTCTGGGGACAGCCTGTTATCCTGTACCAGACGACCTGAAGGGTCTGCAAGGTGGAGATTTTATAAGTATCTTGGACCTGTGAAGTAGATTTGGTGAGAAACTGGTAGCCAATATAGTGATCTGACAACTGGAGTTATATGCTGAGCCTTTTATTTATTTATTTTTCATCATATTATTATTTTATTAATAAACAAATGAGCATACAACAGATTCAGTATATGGGACAGTGTACAAATGAACAATAACAAAAGGCCAAAATATTATGAAACACACAGATATAAGATGTCCTTTTTGTTTATTGAATTAGAAAGTTGCTTCACATATTGGTCAACATCCTTTAGGAAAACAACAAAATAAGTTTTTTTTATTATCACATTTACATTTATGAATAAAGAAAATCTAATTTATTATTAAAATATTTCTTGAAGAAAAGCAACACCACATGTTCCCCATTATAATGTAAATATATGATCAATGACAACGCTGCAAATGTCTCGCAAGAATTTCTTGGTGTGAGAACAATGCCAAGATAAGTGTATATTGATATATTTCAACACCTTAAAGACAATTAAGACCTAAAGTTGGTAAACAGGCACTTCGGAACAGCTGGCTTTTGAAGGCAAAATGTTAACCACACTAGAGGTGACCCAGTGTCCCTCAGGTCTTTGTTTAAATTGTGTATTGTGATGTACCACTCCTGATCCTTGGCGGGTAAGTAATTCTGTGGTCACCCCAGGAAAATCAAGGCATACATTTCTATATTGCACTTTCCCTACAAATAAATTCAATATGTTTTACAGAAAAGCAAAGGCATTAGAAGAAAAAGAGTGCAAAAAGGCTACAATTAGTCCTATACTTAAGCCTGCCTGATCTCCATAGATGTGCTGGAATAATTTGCAGACTAATAGATTACTTGAGTTTTCAAAATGTTACTTTGGGGTTTAGGGCCATTAGTCATACTATGAATTTTAAGATATTGGAATTCTAACTTAACTAACTTGTGCAATTGTCATTTTTGACATTTTACACTGCATGTGTGCACAAATAATGTATCAGTCACTCCATGTGAGACATCACCTGTAGCCTTGCAGATGTAGATTACATCACAATTAATGCTCAAAAGGTAAGGCAAGATTAACAATTAGAGCTTTTGTTTTTAATGTGTATTGTAAACCACTGATTTGCAGTTACCTATACAATTGACCTTTGTTCACTCAAATAAGATGAGAATAATGTCATGAACATTTTACCTCAAATTGAGACGTTTATTATTGAAAGGTTCCCAGTGGCTGCAAATGCCTCTCATCACAGGGATTCACGGGTTATTTTCATGTTCTCAAATCCTCTGCTGAATTGAGTGTGGTCGAAAGTCTGTATGTTTTCTTCCAAAAACACTTGACTTTGAAGGATAACATCACTTCCTGTGTGCGCAAAGTTGTTTGTAACCGTTCTGTCAAAAATGCTGCATTCATGACTCATGGGAAATACAGAAACGCTAATCACGTTTGCAAAAGTAAAGGTTTTCATCACTTTATTTTGCGATCTGAATTCCTAAATGTTAGAATTGGTCCGATATTTCAATTTTTGCAGATATTGTGTATTTTATATCCTATATTTGTCATCATGAATGAAGTCCCTAACTTTTTTAGTGGTGGTGTTTCAATGCTGCGTTCATTCATTAACTGTGTGGAAACCTTTACAGCGACTAAACATATTGGATGACCAAACAATGCTAAAACATTGTGAAAATTGGGACATCCTTGCATTTTGTGCCTCTTTAACAGCTACCGTGTAATGTTGTACGGCGTGCACCTCTTAAACCTCCCATAATGTCTCCGATCTAAATCAAATCAATATTTTATTCGATTGTAGACTTCGAGTGATCACTGGTCATCAGCCAATACAGTAAAATGTGATGTATGAGTGATTAAGATTTCCGAACGACACTTGAAAGCTGCGTTTCACCCATCAAGTCTGTTCTATGGGTATTCCCATATGACGTGAACGCAGCACAAGACGACAGCAGGCAGAGGTGAAAAGTCTGGATCATGTTTTCATTCCAGCGGAGGCATACTTGAACGACAAAGGACATTGTAAATAAAGATCAACTGGGCAGTTAGCAGAGCACGTCGAGGTTCTGTCCACAAGGAGAAGACATTGATGTTGTTGTTTGCTAACCCGCTAGCACAAGCTGATATTTGTTAGCTAGCTAACGGAGGACCCTGTTAGCTAACCGTCACCATCATCGCTCCTAGACAGCTGTGCATCGCCCTGTCTTCCTACGATGGGAAACGCAGCAACTGCCAAGAAAGGCAATGAGCAAGAAAGCGGTGAGTACCTGATAACTGTTCAGCTAGCCTGTTAGCTATCTAATGTTACCTATTGTACAGCGTGAGCTTGCTTATGGTAAAGTCAGTGGAGAGCAGCCTTTAGCAGTTGTTGTCCACTGTAGCAGACACTACAGTAATATGGGCTGCAGAAAATAACCATCTTTGGTAGGGCAGTTAACAAGGTGTGTTAGCTCCCTCGTAATGGTTTCTGTTTGCTCATCTCACCTGGAAACAGTGCCACAGATGATGCAACTATCTGTTAATTGAATGTGGTATTTGAGCAGATGACAGTGAGATCCTCCTCGCCATCATGTTTAAGGTTTCTCACAGCATTGGATAGAGATAATTGACTCAACGAAATGAAAGCTGTTCTTATTGTCCACACTGTAACGTGTCATTTAAGTTATCAAGGCACCATGTTTAATTTCCAAAGAGATTATATCCCCTGCCTGGAGCCAGATAACATCAGCAAACATTGGTTTCTACTAAAGCTTCAGTACAAGACCTAGTCACTGCCAACAACAACGACTAACAAACAAGTTCACCAGAAGGCTGCTTGATGTGGTTAAACCAGGCTATTGATGTTAATAATAAATAGGTGTTTTTGGTGTATAGGGCTGCAAAATGGCTAGCAAATTGTTCTATCCAACCTGGTTAACACTGTTGTGTCAAGTCAGCTGCTAACAAGTTTACTGTAAATGAAAATGCTATGCCTCTATCACTGCTTTCTTACAGGGACATTAACCTGTTGTGTTGGAGCTATAATATCAAGGAAAGGTAGCTCCAGTCCTACTCAAATTGCACCTGTTGAATAGCAATTTTGCAATCTGAAGTGCTCCATCAATCACTTGAAAGCAGTAGCCAGAGGGCACTCTGTTGTGTTTAGTGTGCATTTGTCAGTAATGACCAAGCTAATCCACTAAACTGTCTGTCTGGAGGGCACTGATCTTGACCTGCTTTCTGATTGGCAGTAGTTCATAAGGTTCACAGCCTTGTGACTCAAGTCACCTGTAGTTTCTGCAGGGAGGGGCTGAAGGTTGTGTACAATAACACTGTGATGCAAACAGGAAGCTACATAATCACATTGTTCATAGACTGTTGGTGTCATTTAGATTTGTTTGCATTTGAGGTATTATAGTATCTAGAGCAGAGGTGTGAAACATGCGGCCCGCCGGCCAAAACCGGCCCGCCAGAGGGTCCAATCTGGCCCGCGGGATGACTTTGCAAAGTGTAAAAATGTATTGTTTTGATCATAAAGTAAACCTTAAGTTAACCTTTGTAGATATATTGTGATCAGTAAGTTGTAACACACTTGTGTAAATGATAAACTAATAATATTGTTGAAATTCCACCTTTTCTTCTTAAGAAATTTCAGGTTGTTCATAATGTTTTGTAAAGAGATTAAGTTTGAACATTTTCAAAATGTACTTGTACTTTTTTGCACTAAAACAAAGGGAAAAATGTGGAGTTGTCGTTATTAATAGGTTATTATGCTATGATTTTACTGGTCCAGCCCACTTGAGTTCAAAACGTGGCCCCTGAACTAAAATGAGTTTGACACCTCTGATCTAGAGGATCCCAAACCTGCTGTAACTTCAAAACAAACCCCCCTTTCTAGTAAACTAGCATTTTATTTTATTTTTGAAGTAAGCAGCATGAGGGTCAGTTCATTAGGGTGACTTTAGGCTTAGGGGAAAGCCCGTTGAAGAACTGCATTGTTAAACTTTACCACTAGAGAGCAGGATAACCTTGAGATAACTTCTCTCTAAGTCAGTCCATGGGTGTTACATGCCTACAGTTTCCTCATCAGCATTCTGAATGCACCACAGCTGTGTAATGTTTTTGACATAACCTTAAAGGCTGGCCAGTATACTTTGTTTACCTTTGTCAAAACAATGTCTCCGTTTGCATTGGAGACCAATAAGTGTTGTCCACACCACATAGACATAGTAGACATGCAGTTGGCCGCTGAAACTGAAGCAGAGTACTTGAACAGGAAGCTCAACTTTCTGTGGTTAGCCATGCATTGCAGAGCACTTGGCTGCATACAGGAAGTTCGTATCACTCATTGGTCTTCAGTCTGAAAACGGTTCCTTTGCCTGTGAGCCTTTTCAAGAAATTTGTGTCAAAATGGCCCAGGGAAAGGACCAATCCTTCGCCAGCCGCATTTTCCATAGATGTCGTAAGAGTAGCCAAGAGCAGAGAGGACTAGAGAGTGAGGTACCTCATATCTCTGAGTTCGCCATCATGTGGGATAAGTTCAGTAAGTGTGATGTGTTGCTTTTACACTTGAAATGTGTCCGCCGCCATCTGCAGCCTTGAGCAGGACAAGCCTCAGCTTGCTTTGGTAGCTTTCGTTTGTCGGAAAACTGATTTATATGAAGCTTATTATATAAAGTAAGTGGCGTATAGGTTTACATTTTTCAGGTATTTTAATAGGTTTGATTATTTCTGGGTTTTTTTTTCATGTGCATCGTTGTTCATTCGTTTGTCAGGTCTTAGAACTTCAAGCACATATTCTCGAACCACCAGAGGCATCAGTAAAAGCAGCTTTGTAGAGCAGACCATTTAGGCTTCAGTCGCTTGCATCATCTTAATATCTCTGTCCTGTCATTTTTGTGTACTGTTTTGCAAGTATGAAATGTGTTTAATGTGTGCTTCTTACAATGTCTTTTCAATCACTGTTGTTTTATAATCTTTGTGACAGATTTTTGTTCAGTGTAGGATAGTGAAAGCCTCCTCAAATACTGGTAAGAAAGAGAAAGTTAGATCCAAATATTGAAGACTGTGAAGAATCAAACTCATATTATGAAAATAAATATCTAGTTATTGCTTAATTGTAAAGAACTAAAACCCCATGACTATTGGTTTTAGCTACTGTTTTCATAGTCGATTGGGACATAAGTCTTCCAACTCAAATAATCTTATTTTAATTTACAATATTTCAATAAGGTTTAGCTTTGGTCAGGTGGCAGTTGTCTTCTTGATCAGTGTCATTTTGTTGTGTGTTGCATTTAAACCACTTGAATCTCAAATGTTCTTGTTTTAAGCACTTCATAAATGTTTCTTCCTCTCTTTCTCTTCTCCATCATTTTTCATCCATGTGGGTGAATGTTCCTGCAAACCCTTGGTGAACTGTAGAGACTTTTGGTATGCACATATTTCCATGAGCCATCCTTAGTCACAGAGAGAATGTGTATTCTGCAGTTTAGGCCGACCACACTTGTACTATCCTACATCTAAATAATACAAAGATTGAGGGTGAATTAGGATAGCCGGTTAACATACATCTTCCACATAGTCCTTCGATGCCAGGTATGCATTTGAAATCGACAAACGCATACCAAGTGCACCACCAACACCTCCCGTGACTCTGTGACTTTGGATTTCTCATGTCTGCTGTGACTTTCACAATGCACTCTTTCTAATGCCTGCCCTGTGGCCTCAGTTGTGTTTTGCATTTTGTCTTTACTCTCTGTCCAGTATTACTGCCTCCTCCCTGTACTCCCACCTTCTCCTGAAAAGGATGCAGAATAGCTTGTTTTTGAATTGGCCAATTCATTCAAATTCACAAGAGCTCTTTGCATCGTTTTATGAATTCCTTAATTCCTTTATTAAGTCCTGCTTAGATGTGTGGTTTTGAGTTTTTTTTTTTAAAGGAGTGTTTTCTTTTGCTGTTTTGTCAAGTATAGCCTTGCATCCCCAGTACTTGACATTTGCCTGACCTTAAAATGCATTTGTTTCCCTGAAAATTATGAACTGCCTTTGTTTGTTTTCCCGAACAAGTTTAAGTGCCCCAGTTTGTTTTTTACCCCCAACATGTTAAATGGCCTTGTGTGAGTACAAAATGCTAATTGATAAATCACATTTCTGTCTCTTATTATAGTGAAAGAGTTCTTAGCTAAAGCCAAAGAAGAGTTTTTAAGAAAATGGGAGTGTCCACCACAGGTAAGTCGTTCCCCGTGAATACTTTGCTTTATTGAATTCAAACTTTAATTTCCTTTAACTCACTGGACTCAAATGTTTTCCGTGAATCAAAATGATAAATAGACATTTTGTTCGACGGAACCTCACCACTTCCTGGTTCAGATCGTGTTAACTTGAGTGCTCGCTGATTGTGAAATTGTACTTTGCCACTGAAAGGCATTTATTGTAAAACCTCTCTATTCAGCTTATGTGTTTTCACTCTGAGCTTCATGGAGGCAAAATGTCATTCCAGTTGCATCTATAAGAGCTGCAATTACACCAAACTTACAAGCAAAAATCCATATCAATCATCAGTTTGCTGTCTTCACTTCCACTGATAATGTTTCCTCAGAGCACAACTGGCCTTGATGACTTCGATAGGTTCAAGACTCTGGGCACTGGCTCCTTTGGGCGAGTTATGCTTGTCAAACATAAAGAAACAAATCAGTTCTACGCCATGAAGATCTTGGACAAACAAAAAGTAAGTGTTTGGCTTTAAAGAACTTTTTACCCATCTTATATGAACTAGGGTCATAAATCAGGATAGTGTATGAAAAGCTTGACAAATGCTGTAACTACATAAAGGCTGTGCATCTCGTAAAAGGAAATGGTACGCTTCCTCTCATGCGCTGCCTGCATGTTATCGTTGAAAACCTCAGAGGCGTTTCACATGAGAGTTTCGATTTTTAAATACCGATGTGAGAGTCCTAGGAGGAGGTTCACATGTCCTCTGTGCGAGGCTCATGTAGCGGTACACTGTTCCCTTGAATTTCATATGGTTGGTTCAAGAGGTAAACCTGTCTGACTTTCTGTTTCAGCTCCACTGCTGAAACATACCACGTATGTCTGCTCGCGGTTGTTGTTTTTCTTCACACTTTGTGAATGTGTTTCTACTGCCTTACAGGTAGCCATTGTTTTCCATTTAGATGTTTCAGTACAGTACACAAATGAGCTTGAGATACAGTATGAACATTCATCACAGTAACTGTCAGGGCCAGGTGTTGTATCATTGTTTGATAATGCAATCGAGATTGACTTGAGTTCATGTCAAAAAGTGTTTAACAAAGACATTCCTTTCCATATTATCTGCTGTTTTCTCATTGTTAAGTTGTGTTCGGACCAAACGTGAAGTGGATTTTTCGCCCGGCACCGTTACTTAGAAAGTCAATGCAAAGACATAAATAGACAGAAATGTGCGTCCGTGCGAGTTAAAATGTACTTGAGTGACTCTTAACAGCGTTGAAATCCTCTGGGAGTCTAAAACTCAACGCCTGTACTGTAGATGGAACAATATAGGAGAGGGTTTGGAGAAAAGTGAGCAAAATAACAGTAAACGTTAATAATAATCGTTGCTAAGATATGTGGTATCTATGGAGGTATGCCCCTGTTCCTTTCTGGAAGTAGTACCCCTCATTGGCTGTTATATTTAACATTGAGTTGCGAAATACTCCAAAAAACACACCATCGGCCATATTTGTGGCTAAATCTGCTTCACGTTTGGTCTCAACGCACCTTTAGTCTTCTGACTTGTTGAGGATGTTATGCCGTGGAACACCTTACTTTCAAGTCTTGTATGTCCGAGCTTCCCACCAACTCATGAATGCACCAGACAGGCAGACGTTTCAAATGAATTATAATATTACAAACATGCAACAGCGGGGCAAAAACAAACGACAAAAGAACACGACTGAACTCCGATAGATTAAATTTGAAGTCTGTGCCAGTTGCTTTGCACATCTTACTGAAATGAATGGAAGCCGCTGACTGGAGAGGACAGACACAATTCCAAGATGTAAAAAATGATGCTATGCTTCGAGAAGTGATCAGTCATATTTGGTATGAAACACATCTGTGTTTATTAACTTTATAATTAGGAATAGCTCTCTTTTGGGTTCTTGTGGCTTTGCTTTACATTGAACTGGGGATTTGATATAACACACATGAAGAATATGCTATGCTTAACATACCCTTAGTACTAATATTGTGCCTTGTTTTTTCAGGTGGTGAAGTTGAAGCAGATAGAACACACACTAAATGAGAAGAGAATACTACAGGCTGTCTCTTTCCCCTTCCTCGTCAGATTGGAGTACTCTTTCAAGGTACATGCTGGCGCCTTCCTCCTGCCACCGACTACATGGTTATTACTTTACCAGTGTTTTTATATGTTTCACCAAGGAATCCTAACGCTAACCCAACAGCAACCAGCCAACTGCATGTTTTTATTTAAATACAACCTCAACAGAATAGAAACCTCCATAATGTACCATCATTTAATCTGATTGGGATGTTTTATTCCCCTACCTGAAGAGCGCTTAACATTTAACATGTGATCAGTTGTTGTGCCCCTGCGTAAAGTTTTTTCTTTTTCTTTGATTAACAGGACAACTCAAACCTCTACATGGTGATGGAATATGTGCCCGGTGGAGAGATGTTCTCACACCTCAGACGTATTGGAAGATTTAGGTATTACGCACATTTGAATTATTTCTTTCTTACTTCTGAGTGCTTGAGACAGACGGACATCATTTTGAATGATTGCGCCTTCACTCAGAAGAAACTTGTGTGTGTGTGTGTGTGTATATATATATATATATATATATATATATATATATATATATATATATATATATATATATATTGCTGTCTGACTGTCCACCCTCCTTTCTTTCAGTGAAAACCATGCAAGATTTTATGCAGCTCAGATAGTACTCACCTTTGAGTACCTTCACTCCTTAGACCTCATCTACAGAGACCTGAAGCCTGAAAACCTGCTCATAGATCAACATGGGTACATCCAGGTACACAATCTATGTAAAGTTCATAATAGAATGGGAATGTCAACAAGTTCTGTCTTTAAACTATTCGTTGTAACTGCGAGGGTACTACTCAGCTGCTATTAAAAGAACAAACAAGAACAAAACTGGCGTACTGTTTAAAAATATAAAGACCGGTAACACAAAAGATGATAAAACAACCAAACAAAACTGACAAACAGATGGACGCTTCTGTGAGTCTGAAGTGCAGTACATGTTAACTTTGCCCTTACATAGTTACTTTTCTTATCATGCTCCTATTGTTCTTTCTTCAGGTCACAGACTTTGGCTTTGCCAAAAGAGTAAAAGGCAGGACCTGGACATTGTGTGGAACTCCTGAGTACCTGGCTCCAGAGATCATCCTCAGCAAGGTGAACCCTTTATACCCAATGCAGCCCACATACACGTTGTTACAGTACAGTTAGAAAGTTAAAAAAACTCAAGAAATGGATTTCAAATGACACAATGGCAACAAGGTATGACTGACGTTAAGCTTCGAAGGGTCTTCACATTCATTTTTGAAGAAAATATGAAGAATTGTAGTCCTTTTTTATGCATAGTTGGCACATGTTTCACTTCACAAAGAAAGTCAAGCGAGAGTTGTAGCTGCGGTACGGGCCCAGCAGATGGCCACCAGAGAAGATACATTATGTGTCTGCCGATGTCTTTGGGTCGGATACATCAGCCAGTCAATGAGTGCAAAGGTTCTTGCTAAGTTGTCTAATTACTTTGTGTCCTACAAATTGTCTGACTGTTTATATAGGAATAAAATGACTACAGCAGTCATATAATGTTAATGTTAATGTTAATACCCACAAAGTGCATATAAGTGTCACTCCATATGTATATCACTCTCTATATGTCTCACACCTTTCTGACTTTCTCAAACCAACCGACAGCCTTTGGAAAATATTTCAAACAAATTCCATTTCTCTCTCTGACTCTTCCAGGGCTACAACAAAGCTGTGGACTGGTGGGCACTTGGAGTTCTCGTCTATGAAATGGCTGCTGGTTACCCTCCCTTTTTTGCTGATCAGCCTATCCAGATCTACGAAAAGATTGTGTCTGGAAAGGTATAAATATTGTAATGCTCATTTCTCCGCTTGCCTTTCAATCACAAGCATCAACTTGCCTTTGTTTCTCCGGGGTTTTAATTGCTCTTTATATACTGTGACCAAGCATGCTATATTTAATGGGTGAATAACATGTGTGTCCTTTGTGTTGAACGTACTTGGTAATCCAGAATTATTATTATTTTTGGCTCCTGTAGGTACGATTTCCCTCTCACTTTAGCTCTGACCTGAAGGATCTGCTGAGGAACCTGCTCCAGGTCGACCTGACGAAGAGATTTGGCAACCTGAAGAACGGTGTGAATGACATAAAGAATCACAAGTGGTTCTCCGCAACAGACTGGATCGCCATCTACGAGAGAAAGGTTGGTATTTATTGCATCATCACATGTTTCTGAAACATGTCATGACACATCTGTTACTGTTCATCATTTAGTTCTTCAGTAAATTTACCAAATGAAGCGAAACGTGAGTTGACGGTGAGGTGTGCTCCTTTTTTCGTACATTTATTTTGAGGATACAAAGACATTCTCTGTCTGCAGCCATGATGGATCACGCAGTAAAAATAATATTTGCCTCGAGTATTTTCTGATTTTGAGGCCATCAAATTAAGACATTTGTAAAGAAAATCAATCTGCGAATAATTGACCACAATGATTAATAAAAATTAACACCGGTCACATTTCAGTATGTCAGTATGGACGTGCTATACATCACAAGATCAGTTTCATTTCATTTTCAATCTATCAGTTCATTTTGCGGAAACAATGAGCATCAAAGTATAATTCATTCAGCTTTACCGGCATGGTAAAAGAATGGGCTATAAGTCGCAGATCTTTGCGGTACATAAACACCAGCCCTCGTTTGGCAAATCAATTAAGAGAAAACAATTCCTTATTTTCCTCTGCACTCTTAGGTTGAAGCCCCCTTCTTGCCAAAGTGCAGAGGACCAGGAGACACAAGCAACTTCGACGACTACGAAGAGGAGGAAATTCGTGTCTCACAAACAGAAAAGTGTGCAAAAGAGTTTGCTGAGTTCTAGTGAGTGGGCAAGAGTCCCATCAGGGCTCACAAGTTTTGGGATATTTGCACTCTCCTGAGGGTTAAGGTGGAACTGAGGCCGTCACGTGTTCAAAACAAATGCCTCGTTCCTTCATTCCACACAGCTGAATGAGGTCCTTCTTGCCATGATCCTGCGTGCAGTAAGCACTAACCTATACACAGGCACATTATGCAGACACCCCTTGTGCTGCAACACAAAAATACTAGACCACGTTCTCATATTCTTATTTTTTTATGTTTGCCACTTTTGAATTGCCTCCCTCGTCCTTATTTCAATTCAAATAATTATTTGAAAAGCAACATAAAAATCAAAACTAATATTATGCTCTTTTTCAAATGGCACAAAGAGTGGTTGATTGTATTAGCTGGTATTGCACATATTGTGATTTAAGCTTTGGGAAAATAGAAGGGATTTTGTTTTGGTTTGAAAATTCAGTTTTTGCCAGTTACCTGTCGTCTGTTACATGCCAGGGTGTGTTTTTAGGGTTCAATTTATTATTCATCAATCACACTTTTCACACAATTAACCATTATTCATCATACTGGTGTCCTTAAGACATAGAACCGTGTATTTATGCATATAGAAATATACATATATGATACATAAGATTTTCAAACACTTTGTATTGTTAAAGCATGACCAAAATTCAAACAAAGAAACTGGTGTTTAGTGATGGAAAAAGCATCACTGATGACTTCTTGAAGATTCTGAGTGTTAGCACTCAGGCATTCAGTTCTTGAAGAGATGGATTAACGGTGACAAGTGTTACCGAGGAGCAGAAACTTGTCAGTGCTGTATTAACTCAATCGTAGAATTATTTTATCCAGATCTGGTCCCACCTCAGACAAAGAGAGGTATTTAATGAAAGGGAGGAGATTATATATTTTTCAGGTACAACTATGTTTCTCAAGAAAGGAAAACTGAAGGAGTTAGAGTTTGTTACTCCACACAACAGATCATCCGTCTTTGGTATGTCCAGAAATGTATGAAGTGCATTGACATGGCATTTTTCAATAGCTGAAAGGTCAGTTTGTTAGATTTTCCGGAGAGTATGTTGTTGTGGATGCAAAGCAGTGTTGGTCCCATGGACATATTTTGTCCATTCTGGGTTGTGTTTTGTTTTTAAATTGTGATTTAAAAGAGCCCTTGGAAGACATTGTGTTACTGCCATATTTGTTTTATTATTTGACTTTGCATGTGTGTTAAGTTTGTACAGCTGTGTCACAACAAGCTAATAGTGCCCTGAAAGATTCCCCATCATTTTTTGTTGTTTGTTGTTTTGCTGTGTTTTGTTACCTTTTTTTTTTTTTTTTTTTTAATTGTTTCATAGCCTGGGACATTAATGTATTAGGTTGTTATGTGAGTGACATATTCCCCTGCATAATCACACAAAAGCAAAACTAAATCATTAACCATGAAATAATAACAGAAAACAGAAATATCATAACCTATATAAGTATTCATTCATCTCTGTCACCATTTGGTTGGAACATATACTTACCTCAACTATAGCTTGTAGTCTCTTTGCATCATTTTTTAACCAATTTATACACTGTGATGGAGCAATATTTGCTCATTCTTCCTCGCAACATTGCTCAGGCTGAGTCAGGTCAGTTAGAGAACGTTAACAGACAAAAATGTTTCTGTCTTGTTGCAGATTTTCAAAGGGAATAAGGTCAAGAGTCTGACTTTTGAAGAACATTTAAATTTTTCATTGTAAATCACTCCTGTTAAGTTATTGTCTACACATATTTAATACATATTTTCTCCCCTCAAGAGAAATATAGGTTTATGAGGGAATGTTCTATACTGAGCACCATACATCATTTCCCATGAGTTCTGACACATTGCCCGTCCTTGCTGCTGAAATCTAGTCCCTGCCTTTGCAAACTCCTCGCCGGCGTGACAGGTTGACATTGTGTGTTTAACAGGTGATCATATAATCTGTATGTCAAAGGTTCAATACCTACAAAGCCAAGGTGTCCACTTGTTGAACTTCCAGATGTCAGAAAAGACCTGATTGCTCTTGCTTCTGTGATCCTTTGATTCTCTAGAGGGAAGTTTGTCTCTGCCGTCCACAGGGAGGTCAGAGTTTGAGGTCATTTCTGCAGGTCGGACACTCAGGGTTGTGGGGAAATCAAAGTTTTACATTTCACATCTTGTTGGAAACAATAATGCATTGTTGACAGTCTTTCAATTTAACATCTCTTAAGTCTTCTGAAGTTTTCATAATTATTTGACATGGTGCTCAAGTGTTTGTAGATGAGAACAATGCAATTTAATCAAGTTCAACAATCTTAGACAAACAAATGTGAAAAAGGTTTGGTGACTGAATGCTTTTTTTAAGGTACTGATGTACTGTATATTGATATTGGCTATGCCTGAATTTAAACTTCTTTTTCATATATTGAGCACATGACGTGATATTTTATTTAGCCCTGATTTCATTTTAAAAGGCACAACTGTTTCTAATGCTATTATTATTTAAATTAGAGATGTCTTAAAAAGTTCTTGCAAAGTTCTCGGTATATATATAAGGAGACTTTTATTCACAAAAGCGTTATAAACAGTGAATATATTGGATTATTTATTTGTACCACGTTTATTTTCATTTGCCCTTTATTAAAAAGAAAACATTTATAGAAATTAAAATATTCACCACAGTTAATACCCATTTATGCCACTCAAGCCTGTTTAAATTTGAAGCCTTTTAATTGAACTTATTTTCTTTTTTTTCTTAACCTTTTTTGTTTTATTTCTTTACTTAGGAAAATAACTTTATTAAAGGGGATCCAACATTATTTTACCAGTTTGAAGGGTGAACAGAATGTAATTGCAGAATTGATGCCATTATTTTTATTTGGACAAACTTTGAAAACCACTGGGAATTCAGCATGTTTCAATCCAAACTATCTGTGTGTAATTCTTCCCATAAAAATATGTAGGAAATCCACAGCTCTTCTTATGTGTCATTTATCCCTCATGTGAGTAATAATGTTTGTCATATTTGATGTAAATGATGGATTCCCTGAGACACTTCACACTCCTGACTGAAAGAAATCAGTGTATGAGTTCTTCCTAGCTAGTCACACATGCCAGTATGGGATCAATAATCTGAAATGTCTGTATTTAGTTTGTGGGATATTTTGCACATCATTTAGAAGGCTGACACGTTTTTCCCACCCATATTTACTTGTGTTTGCAAGGGGAATATACTTTGCTGTAGCAGATTTTATGTAACAAAAGATATGTCACTATAATAAATTCTTTTTATTAAAAAAAACTATAATTGTTGGTAATCAATGTGATGAGAAATGGTGCTGTATGTGTAGTAATTCAGCAGGTGGTTGATCTACGAACGCTGGCGTCAAAACAAACAAAAAACTTCACTTCCCATGATTCTCTGCTGTCGTGGGCGAAGGAAACTAAACCAATGAAACGGGGCTAGTTGCCTTTAGTTGATTAAATCTTGATTTTATCAAACGAATATCGCTGTTTCTTGATTTGTAAAATATCTTAGTGATTAGAAAACTTTTTTGTTATCCAAAGAACGTGTAAAGCGTGGACGCACTGTTTTTGTCGAGCAGGAATCAGCTCAAATAAGGTAACTGTTCAATGTTGTATTAGCAGACCCAGCTAACTATCCCTGTTAGCTTAATACGAAATACGTAGAGGCAGCGATTAAATATTAACTATCGTCGTTTATCATGACGTTATTTCTATATTGTGCCGTACTGAATTGCTATTTCAGCTTTATTATGTATGTGTCAATTAAGCCAATTACATGTTGTGTATATATATATATATATAACGCTATTTGTAATCCAGCTAACAACGTTGAGTTTTGGGTCGTCATTTCCACACACTGCATCTCTTATTGCTCTGTCATCGATGCAATACTAGCGTTGGCTTTGTTTTGGTTAAATGTTATGTTTTTTTGATTGTTTTAAACAACTGTAATATTTTACTGTTATTGCAGTGGAGACACACGTTGAATGCCAGGCTGCGAAAGAAAAACAATGATGGTGTTTGAGCTGCCAATCCACTAAGTTCTCCGAGAGAAGACATCTGATGAAAAATTACTGCAACGTTACAGATTGTAAGAGACTCATTTAGCCTACTATGATTAAATTAGAGATTACACTTGAAACTACAAGGGCTCAATGAAAGCACACGTTTCCTGAGTCCCCAGCAGTCTAACCACAGCATGGTTTCTGTGTGAAAGTAACACTGCTTGTGTTGTCAATAAAGTTAATTGCTGCTGTAACTCTTCATCGTGAACTCATGTTTTGTGACAAAGCACTGCTTAAACTCTCATAACATTTCAAAAATACAAATTAATGTATACACGTTTTTTTCCTTTTTTTTTTTAAGATGCCAAAATGCCAATTTCAGGCAAATTTGTGTTCACCTAATTTAATGCATTGAAGTTGAATTTGAAGTTGTTACTCAAACTGCTGGAGCAAGCAACTCAAGTGAATTTCATGCTGTGGAAAATCGTTATACCTCTTGATGAAGTTATTTTAGCGACATATTTAGCTACGTTATATTGCCTCTTGTAGGGCTGCAATTAAGTTATTTTCATCATTGGTTAATTAAATAGTTATTTTTAAGTCTTTTAAACGTTTGAAATTATTGAAAAATTGACATGTTTTGCCTGACCTACAGTCCAAAACCCAAAGATATTCAATGTACAATAAAACAAAGCAGTTTTAATTTGATGATTATTATTATATGTATTTATTCTCCTTTTTATTGTTTTACAGCCGGCATGGAAGACAAGGCAAATGGCTCTGTTGACACGAAAAGGTATCATTTCTAATTAGTGTAAGACATTGTTTTGTTGATTTGGATGAATGTGCTAAACAGCTGTTACAGTTAAGTTTGCATGCACTTTAACATGAATGCATTGACTGTGACCTCACAGCCCAGTGGAGAACGGACAGCTGCCGGACCCTGCCAACTGGGGGGTTGCGGACGTCGTCGATTACTTCAAAGCAACAGGGTTCGAGGAGCAAGCCACGGCTTTCCAAGATCAGGTTGGAGTGCTCTTCCTTCTTAAAATTCCCATCACGTGATGAAAACAAACTAGGACGTCAGTCAAATATTTCTCTCTCCACCTGACAGGAAATCGATGGCAAGTCTCTGCTCCTGATGACGCGTAACGACGTCCTGACGGGGCTGTCGATAAAGCTTGGCCCTGCACTGAAAATCTATGAGTATCACGTGAAGCCGCTGCAAACTCAACACCTCAAGAGCAATGCCTCGTAGCACCGCAGGATGTCCCAACACCCACCTCAGTGACAATCATCGTGTCAGGAGACCCCAGGTTAGCTGCCACTTCATAAAGACTCCTCTGGTCACAGTGGCAGTGGATTTGAATGCTGTATGTTTTTATAAGTGTGAACCCCAAAAATGGGTTAATTTAGCTGTTTACCCTTTCAGCCATTCTTATTTCTGCTGCTTGAGACATGTATTTTTTATTCTTTTGTCTGTTTTATTTAAAAGAAGGACATTTGAGGAATGATTTTTGTATGTGTGTGTTTGTGCGTGTGTGAAAAGTGAATTAACCCATGTTGGTTTAGAAAAAGCAAACCAGTATTTGTATATAAGATGATATATAGTTGTGTATGTTGTCGTACCTGAAAAATTTGATACATGCAGAAGATGATTCTGGTGCATATCGTTTTACCCTAAAATCAGTTTTTATGCTCTAATCTGTGCAGCTGAGTCAATGAAACGTCCTTTAGCATGTAACAATGAAGCATTCTGTTTTCCCAAAAACAAGAAGCCAACTGAAAGCCTCTTTGTTCCTGCACACCTACTTTATCGAGGCCCAAGGCTATTGATATAAAAATATTTATGTGTATATATTCTTTTTATGTTCCTACCTGTGGTGCTTTCAGAATTGTCGCATAGACAACTGTATTGAAGTGTGTATGACCAATGTATATGTGCAAAATAACTCTGGAGTTTGAACATCTGAATCAAAGATTTGCAATAAATGGTGCTCTTTTCTCACAAAAGAACAATATTAGTTTAGGAATTTCATTTTATTTACACACATCAAAAGCTTCAAACATATTTTGAAAATCTTGATTTGTCGTTGTAATTCTGACAAATATTTAAAAGGTAATTTTTGTTCTCAGAACTTTATTAGATTGACTTTTCTATTAAATAGCTTTTTTTAGATTGAGATGTAGATCAGAACAGCAGCATTTCCTAGTTGTGTACGTGTCTTCACAGCTTGGCTTGCGGTTTCCTGCGCACTGTGCCTGTGATGTTGCCTGAAGGGTTGTCCAAGGCAAGAAGAACCTGTGAGGGGAAAAATGCAAGTCAGTAACCAAATAATTGCATAACTTGTAAGATTAGTCATGATAACATAACTTACTTCATCTTTGTTGCTGAGGCCCATTTTCGTCATGTCTATGGTGAAGTAATGTTGGTTGGGCATGACCATCTCTATTTCCTCAACCTAAAAGACAGAATACTTACTTTTTGCTTTATTTTCTTGCTATGACTACAACAGACTTGGAGGTTTGATTTAAATCTTGTGATCTAAAATGTGGACTTACCTCAGGAATTCGATCCAGGACCAGAACCTGTGTTTCATAAAGGGTCTTCTGCACAGATGGTGAGAACTCTCCACGATCGTAGGGGCCAGCAAACTTCTCAATTATCGTCTCCTTCACACACTTCCTATCAGGATGGTGATGTGATGATCATTAGATGAAGAAAGTGCATAAAGAAATGTTCCCCTTCTTTGGCAAATTAAGTTACAGACTCCATCTTGGTTACCTACAACTGAGATGTTTAGTCAATGCAGTGTTCTCCTGCACAAGTCTTTTAACAGATTATTACCATGCAGCATCAAAGTTGACATCCTGGGTCTTGTTGTAGCGCCACCTAGCATAGACGGAGGTGCAGAAACATCTGTCCTTGGTCTCTTGCAGAGTAGTGAAGCGGTCTCGGTGGAAACCCTCAAAACCAGACTGGGTGGTTTTCAGCACCGTCATGTTCTTCACCCCGCTGTGAACCACTGGGATGCCTGGAGCACACAGTGAGTGAGTATGCAGTAACATCAGGAAACATTTTTGATTTGATCACAAGCCTATCACTAGCAGCATCAGTGATGTGCAGCAATGCCACGGCCATGTCTCAGTTTATAGTATTTACACCACATCCAAACCTCAGAGCTATTACAAGTTTGAACGCCTCTCAAAAGCAAAAAAACAACAACAGACATTTTTAACTACTGTGTGTGTGTGTGTGTGTGTACCATTGAGATTCTGTTCAGCATCACAGAAGCGACAAGCTTCTGGGTTGTAGATAAATGCATGAGCATGCTCTACCCCATTCTGAGAAAACAAAGGACAACGGCAGACAGGGTGAAAATCATGTTTGAATTATTTAAGGCGTACTTCATTCATGGTGTTGCTTAGATAGTTTGAATGAAGGACACACATGGCAGATGGGCTGCATGTAATATGATGTATTCTTTAGTATCATTGGTACCACTTGTGCTTTTCACTTTACGACAGGTAAGGGGACCGCCAGCAAAAACTCAAACTCTTGTGTCCAGGACTGATTACAGAACAGTGTATTTTACCTTCTCCAACCTTTTCCATGGAGCCTCCTCCATCTGAACTTTGACCCTCAGCACATGGTTGAAAGAGGTCAGGAAATGATGACAGATATCCAGGGAAAACTGCTCAATGGTCTTTACCTGAACAGATGAGTAAAGCATAAAAAAAATCAGGTGACAGGATGTAAGTCAAACCATCTCAAACATCTCATAAATAAATAGGAACATAATGGAAGTGCAGACTACAACACAAGTCAGTGTGTGTTTGAGAGGTTGACAGGGGTCACATGTGTCAGTATAGTTAAGAGTGACCATATTAGGAGTCTCCCAGTTAAACAAAGGATGATCGCTTTTGGTATATCAGCCTTTAAAAGGAGCAATAAGGGAATGTACCCATATTGTATGTTTCCATGAATCCTGTTGAATCTCTCTTCAAGAGCTTCAGCTGTTGTGTAGCTGCATCTAAATGCTTATAGCCGGGTGAAAAATAACTTTCTTTTCCTGAATGTAAATAAAGCCAATATGTCCATCTTGAAATAAAATTTGCTCCTCGATTATTTCTGACTTAATTTCTATAACTAATTACACAAATAATAAAAAAAAGCATGATTCTACTTGATTTCTTTAAGACCGTTCTCTCTGGTTTAAGAGTGTTCAAAACACTGCAGCACTGATTCTGAACGACCCTGAACGTTTGAACATATAATCCAGTCGTGACAAGGAGTTGGAATCACCAGACGCCCCATAATACGATATTATCACAATACTTAAGTCGCGATTTTAAACCTTTTTGCGATAAGCTGAGTTTTGCGATAACATTTATTGCAATATATTGCGATTTATTTCCTTTTTTTCAACTGTAAATAATGCAGTTTGTCAACATCTGTTTTATCTACTAAGGTAAAGATAAAGATTTTGGGTGCACTTCCGATTTCTTTTTCCGATGTCTCCATCTTTGTTTTGATCAACTTCCTGCCAATCCTGTTGACCTCATCAGAAGAGAACTCAGAACCATCTAGTGAACTAAAAACAATTGTCACCAGAAAGTTTCATTTGTATTTGCACTATATATCATTTATATAATAAAAGTTTGATACCTGGCATCCGTGTATTGATACAATTTACGCAAAATATTGCAATTCTATACTGCATCGATTACACTACACTGGCATCCAATCTACTGCAATGGTCCTTTTTACATATCAAGTGTAACATAACCTTAATAAACGTACTCTGCTAAGGTTATTTTCGCTCCCTGTTGGCCTGTAAAGCCTATTGATATACTTTACATAATATCCAAAATTGACAATCAGTGGTTTAAAAGTTATGACAACAATTCAACCGTGTGCCCATTTCATTAGCATTACGTCAACACAGTCTTCGTATACAAGTCTTTAAAAATCAATCACTTGCAGAGCCAACAGTTGGTTCCTAATTCCCCTCCATTACTTTCTATGGATGGACATTGTTATCAATGGAGTGATAGAGGTGTTGTGATGTGAAGAAAGTGGAGCGGGTGTAGTGGATGGGCTAGAGAAGCTGGTGACCCACCCCCTTGAGCTTGGCCAGGGCATGGACGGTGTTCTTGATGGTGTCAGTGGGGATGATGTCTGAGTTGTCTCCAGTTAGATAATCCTTGCGTGATTTGAGCGAGAGCTCCACGTCAGCTTTCAGCTGGATGATGTAGTGGTGGCTGCCCTCTCTCCTGATGACCAGCACCTTCACTGTGTTCTTGCCGTAGCTTGTTCGCACAAACTCCACCTTCTGCACACACACACAAAGGAACACTTTACTGACAGTTCAGCAGTCACAAGTATACATTTTGCTGGTATTTTAAACCGTGCATTGACTTAATTTGATTTATGTTTTCTTTTCTTTAAAGTTTGAACTTCGGTGTACATGAATGAATTTTACATATGAGATACAAGATATTACTATTACTATTATATTAGATATTACTTTTAACAGATTAATCTGTATATTTTGTATATAATTTAGGATTTGCAGGGTTTTTTTTAACAAGTGTGTTACATGTACTAACATCCATGTGCAATTTAATTTAATGTAGGACTGGTACGTGATTGCTTTATTAATCACTCTAGGGAAGGTGGCAATATGACATCACAAAACAAAATATATGAAACTTTAATTTCTAAATAGAATTAATAAAATAGAATAAAATATTCTAATTTATATTGTTAGATGTGCACAAGGGGATTAGTAACAGCAGTCTCAATGTGGTATTCTGTAATTAATAAAGCAATCTGCACTGACAAATATTTTTCTCAGGGTTCCAGCTGATCCTTAAAAAGTCTTAAAAGGCTAAGACATGGAAAGTAGGATTTTATAATTACTTTTTCTGACATTGCAATTTAAAATCTCAAAATAATTTACCGAATTACTCTCGTTACCCTCGTCTGCTAGCTAGCAACGACATTGGTAAATATTTGTGTTTACAATAAACATTTAGGCAAAATTGTCCCTAACCATAAGTAATTAATAACATTATTTTGATTATGGTAAAGTTAGTCTTAAATTTAATTCAGAGTGGCATTAAAAAAAGTCTTAAATGTCACTTGCCTCAAGCTGTAGGAACCCATACTATACATTTATCGCATCAGGGTTTGACAATAGTTTGTGATCTAGACGTCGTTATTGTTATTTTATAGACATGAACACTGATTTGTACCACAGTCGGCCCCATGGTCGTTCACCCCAATGAATGAGATACGCTCCAGTGCTGTATCGTTTAAGACATCTTCTCATAGTCAACAGAGCTGTGTTTTAAATGTTTGTAAAACATAATGGTTACCTGATCTGAAGCAGCTGCCATGGTATCTTCCTTTTCTTTACCTGCTGTCCGTTTGTTCTCAGTTTCCCCAGCAAAAGGTGTCTACCGATTGTGGAGGATTTTGTAGAGAGGGTGGCGTTACCTTTGCACTTTCCTTTTTGAAGTCATGTTGTTTATCTGGTGAAGTTCCAGTTTTACCTGACAGTGATGTAATCAGGCATGCAGATGAACACACCCTTGCTTTAGATACACATGTAGGATCACAGAGAGAACCCAAAGGACATGTCTAAATTATCAATGAATATTGATATTTCTGTTGGGTTGTATTCTGACCTGCCTGCTTTTTTTTTAACACTCTGGTGTGGAAAACTCTCATAGTTCCAGTGAGTCAGTGAATAGCTGAGACAACCTGCACACGCACAGACGTGAATATTTGGCACTCATTTGAGGTTGCCAGGTTGTATAGAAACAATGAAAGTGAGCTTATTGTGTTGTACACCTGTTTGACAGTCCATGTTGATGCATATTATTATTGCAGAAATAGTTTGAGTTTGTATTTGCACATGAGGGTTGCATTATCCTCCTTGATAGCTAGGTTGTCTACCATGTTACGTTTAAAAAGAAAATGTCAATATGATTTACACATACTTATATATAATGTACTTTCTTGTTACACATATTCACTCTGTCACAACAAGTCGATGGTGGACCTAAGTGCAGCACACAGGAAACCAAGGATAATTGGTAATGACTTTTATTAGTAGTTATAGTTAGCAGGTTATAGCCGAGTACAATGATCCACAGCGGGATGATAATAATCCACAAGGACCAACCAATAGGTAGCAGGCAAGGGGTAAGTCGGGGCCGGGCGGAGGGTCAGGAAACAGGCAAGGCAGGTTGAAGGAATCCTGTCTGGGTCGGGAAACAGGCAAGGCAGACAGGTCCAAAACAGGCTTGGTCGGGAAACAGGCAAAGCAGGCAGGTCAGGGGCAGGCAGTGTCGGCAACGAGAGATCTGTTTGGGGAAGAGCGCTGGAAAGACTTGCATGATACAGAGTACAATCTGGCACTGAGTGTGTGACTACGAGATGCTTAAATTAGGGCTTGATTAATTGGCAGCAGCCTGAGCCCAAGGTGAGGTTGATGAGGTGGGAGTGGCTGGCTGGTGAGGTGAGAAGGAGGCGGGGTGTGGAAAAGTGCCGGGCTGAGGTAAGAAGTACTGGAGCAGACTGTGACACTCTAATTTATCTGCTCTGTGCTCTTTTAAAATAAATTAAAGGAGAAAGGTCGCTCCTTTTATGACTCATGCATAAAGTTTGGCCGGCTGTTGATATACGTTAACGTTTACAGTAAAAACGTAAAAATAAGTTTTGAAGATCTCATTCTGTTATTTAAATTAGGACTGAATATTGCTTAATTTTGTGTGTATAAATGTACTATATTAAATCATTAATCAAGGTGAGTCTGACACATAATAAGCCATCAAGTCTGGAGTTATAAGTGTTGTTAAGTATAAAATAAATACCCATGTGTTCGTCACCTTTCAAGGGAGCCTGAGACCATATGATAATAAATAACTTGAAACTTTATACTGTAAAGGGGCATTTTTTAGAAAGTGGTGATTTCACTGAGTTAACGACTAATAATAGTCCAGAAACCATTTACTGACATCAGTTTCTACAGATGTTCAGAACAATAATTCCTTGTGACCAAATACTATATTTAGTAAGAAAGAGAATTGAATTAATTAATCTCAAAAGCGGTCTCGCATGTTTTATGTGGTCTGGACATGCAGCCACAAAATCAATGGGCTTCTTTGTTAAGAGGAAGCGACCGTGTCCTAATTTTTATATTTTTGTTGTAGATTTTATTCCGTTAGGTTATATTTATTTACCCATAAAACCTTGATTGTATTAGTCTCTCCATGTCTGTAATTTACTGTTTGACTTATGACTGACATGTTTTATGATTCTCTGGTGGTTTTCTTTAATTTCTACAGATTATAGAAGGGTAACTGCACAAATAAAGTTTTGAAGCAACCTCAATCACTGACAAAAAAAATAGAATGCAAAGTTAAATGAAAGTGTTTAATTTCACTTCTTTCTTACAAGGTGTAAGAGTATTTTGACCAGATGGTTTCCATTTGAGTGATCAGCAGCCCCATTGCTAATAAAAGATGCCTGTGGTTGCACTTAGAAGCTTCCAGGTGTAAACAGGTGCAATATTTTGTGTTTGAAGAACAGTAATGAAGAACATCAAGACTTATCGCTGGATAAGTAAACTCTTACTTTCCCTTTAATATCCCCCGTCATGTGATTCGATTTTATGACTTCCTGTTTTGCATCTACAGGTTTTCATTTTCAAAGTTACTCAATCATGAAGCACAAAACCCAATGAAAGATTAGTTATTTCCTTTTCTTTTGGTCACTTTGCCTGCAGGAGTCATTCAGGATGGCCACACACTTCAGTTCATGCTTACAGATTATTATCATGTTTTTGTGTTGCACAGTGTGTAGTACTGACATTTCCTGTAAAAATGAAGCTGGTGAGCCTGTTGATTGGTGAGTTGATATGATATATTGCAGCAGATTTAAGTTTTTAGTTATGGTATGAAATATCCTGTGTCTTTTGGAGGGTAATCAGATATTGTTGGTACTATGCTTTAATACAATTGGGGCATGGAATCAAAATAAAATGTATTCAATTATTATTTAAAATATATATATTTTGTTAATACTGAAGAAAAAAGTATATTTCTCTCTCCTTCCACTGCAGGTTTATCATCTACAAACTGCCTAGGTGTAAGATCGGCGAGGTCAGCAGTGGGGTGGACTACATGTACCTGGACTCCTCAGTAGGGAGCTGGCAGATGAGTAAATTCATGGTTAACACAAGTCAAGGAGCCATAGGGAACACACTGAACCAGCTTTACATGGGAAAGGCCTACAAGGTGAGATTATGTCCCTGTTCTTCAAGTGGGTTTTATACCCTGATTCCTGTGTATAGGACGATAGACACTCTTGTGGCTTTAATCACACTTAACAGAGCTGATGAGCCTCCTGAGTAGATATTCTTTTGTTTCCCATGGGGAACTGAACTAAAGCTGCTAAATGAAACAAGCTTCCCCAGCCAGTCCTTCCTCATGCCGTTTACTTTGTGTTGCATGTAATTGCACATTAAAGTGTTTGGAGATACATTTCTGTGCAGCGTAAGGAATGTAATTAATACAAAATACTTCAAACCTTCCTTTGATGAAGTAATAGTTGTTAGACAATTTTGGAAATATGTTAATTTGCTTTTCTGCCGAGAGTTAGATGAGGAGAACGATTCCTCTGTCATGTCTGTACGATAAATATAAAGCTAAAGCCCAGGCAGCAGCTAAATAGCTTAGCTTAGCATAAAGACAGGGCATAGCTAACTTGGCTCCATTCAAAAGAACCAAAATCCACCTACCAAGACCTTTAAAACTCACTAATTAATGTTTTGTATCTTTTGTTTAACTTGTACGTAAACAAGAGTTGTGGTTTTGCATGGGGCCAAACTATTTCTTGGCCAGGACCAATAACTTCCTGAAGTCTTGTCTTCTATTTGTTACCTTTGGTCAGAGATAGACAAGCTGTTTCCAGTCTTTATGCGGTGACGATTATCGTGTTTTTTTGTATTGAGTGGAAGATGTAATTAAATGTCTTACATAATAGTTTGAACAGTGAATGAATAGTCTCTCCCACACATGCACTGTACTTGCGTCATACGCCACTGCAGTGGACTCCCATTGTCGCGCCCTTTTTTGGTGAATACGTGTGGAATTTTAAACAGTTCTTCCTTGGCCCATATTAAAATCTGCCTATAGTTTTTTGAGATATCACACTAACAATATCCGATAACAGACAGACAAGAGAACAAACAAACAGATGGGTGCGAAAACATATACACATATACAGACAAATACCTCCTTAGGTTAAGGCAACAAAATGACTTGGTTAGAATTAGGAAAGGTTTTCTGATCAGGGCTCCCGCTGGCTGTTGCATTATTTTCACACTATTCCTTTAAGAAATCAACAGATGTTATATATACAAAATAACGAAACAATCACATCCTCAAAACAAGTATTTCCCTCAGTCTAACAGTTCAGTCTATGCACTATACAATGATGGGCCACCGATCCTGGATTACATCAAAGGATACGGACACACTAAAGGTACAGTACATTACAAAAATGAAGCTGTGTTCTCACTAGTTTTGACTTGTGACTTCATTAGGATGAATCATGACTGTATGACAAGATTACACTCTATACCTGCAGAACCTGTGTACATTTTTGTGTCTATGATATTTAATGAGGGATGTATTTCGACGCTTCTATTCAAGCTTTGCAATGCTGTGATTTTGCAAAAAAAGAACAGATCAATAAGGTTTTTGGTGTCAGGGGGAGGAAACGGGCAAAGAGCATCTGTCTGATAACTGCTGTGAACTCTAGATTATCGACTGCCCTGACATGACTTCGATGGACGTGTTTGAAAGCATGTTTGTTTACATGCATGTGTATGTTGAGCGTTGTTTGTGTGCATCCTGCAGGGGTATTGCTCTTTGACCGCTCTCAAGGTTTCTGGCTGTCGCACAGCATTCCCCATTTCCCCTCATTCCCTGAGAGAGGCTACCTCTACCCCTCCTCTGGCAAAGTCAATGGCCAGACTGCTCTCTGCGTGACCTACCGCTATGAACAGTTCTTTGGAATAGGTGAGTGAACGCTCATGGGGCTTTACTCCAGCTCTGTACACATCCCAGACTTCAACTTACACAATTCTCTATTTCTCATATAATAAGACCTCGTTGTGGTCCAATATGCAACTTACTCAGTTACAGAAACTTGAATCCAGCACATACACTGAAAATAAGAAGGAGACATCTCTTTTTAAAGTAAAAATATATGCAAATTCATAGATTCCTGCTTTTTCAATGAGGGAGAAGGAGTAAATGTAGCTTTTTTTTTCATGGAATAACCATATCAGACACATATTCATATATTCTTTTTAACTTGTCTGGTGGGGCCTTTAAATGAGTTTTCCAGAGCTTTAATACGGTAAAGTGATAAGAAACCATTAGAAAATACATGAGTTAACAATGAAGTTAATGAAAGAAAGATTACTGAGAAACATCCATATATCAGAGAGGCAGACACAGTTAGATGTAACCAGTATTAATTAAAGCTGGTTTTGGTTTGATATTGTATATCAGCAAAACTATGATTGAGTTCAACCCTATCAGATAAAATATGAGCTTTGTTTTTAAATCAGATCTATTTTCGTTCTGTTTTCATTTTTAGGAATACTGTCCATCTTTGAAGCATCTTACAGTATATCCTTTAGTTTTCTAACATAAATCATCTCTTATTTCTCTCCTTTTTGTGATGCACTCTCCTCCCTCTCCAGCAAAGCAGATGGTGTACCTCTACCCACGTTTCTATAACTGCTCTGTACCGGCTGCATTCCTCTCTGACCTGCCGCAGTTGGCCCAGTTATGTAAGGGCTCCAAACCCCCACTGGCCTCAGATAAGAGAGTGGAGCAGCTTTTCTCCATCCAAGGGGAAAAGTTTGTCAGTTTTGTCAAATCTGAACACTTTGTGGATGGTACGGTATTCCTCATGTGCTTATTGGTCATTTATATTTTACTCTCTAGACATTTAGTTGCTCCTTTGCTGCTGTAAAAAGAAAATATATGCATAAATGTATTGTAACAAAAGCACTTTTTGACAGAAAATCTCAAAGCAAAATTGTAGTTGTAAACTTTTCACACAACTTAAAATTGTACTTCTATCTACTACTGTCTTGTTTGCACATTTCGCTTGTCTGCCACAGTCACTCACTATCAGGTGCAGACACACTATCGTCTCAGACCCGTGAAGAGTATGAGCACACCACACCCAAGGACGCAAAAGTAAAAAACTCTTTGCGCACAACACTTTTGGCTTGTGACCCTCGTCACATTTTATGGCCTTAGTGTGACCTACAGTTGTGAGCAGTCTGTTTCTCCTCTCAGATTGTTTCATTTGTAGGATTTTTAGAGGCATCTGTTTTTTCGAAAATTATAATTCAAGATTATGAGCCCTGAGCATGAAACTTATATTTCTGCTGTGAAACATCACAGAGCCCATTTTAAATATTTTTTTTATTTCTTTATTTACTGTGCAACTGAACTAACCCCCCTCATTGGCATTCAGATATCTACACGGGCTGGGTGGCTCAGGCTCTGGATGCCGACCTGCTGGTGGAGTCGTGGCAGACACAAGGTCACGAGCTGCCCTCCAACTGCTCCCTACCTAAACACGTCATGAACATCAAGAGGATTCGGCTTCCCGGACCGGTCCTGTTCCAGTCCTACCACGACCACTCAAAGTGGTGCCTGTCGCGGACCTATGAGGACCAGGTGACCTGCCTGGGGGATCTGAACAGGGAGAGGGCCCAGATGTGGCGTAGTGGGGGGCTGGTCTGCACCTTCAACCCCTTGATTTACAAGGCCTTCAGACAGGCGGTGGACTGGTACTTTGGCTGTTGAACGAGAAAGAAAGATGAAGGGAAGATGACTGGGACTGGGTTAGTGGCATAGTTTGAATCCTGTTAGAATTAAAGCAGCTTGCATGCAACCATCAGGAATCCAATTAGCCATCAATTTAATAAAAAACAAGGACTTGTGTTTCGGTGTTCCAGTACATATAAAAAGGCTGACATAGTCTTTACCTGTAAGTTAGAGATTTTGAGGATGACAGCAACAGGTCAAGCCTTTATAATTTCCAGACAAAGTTACATAGGCCTTATGACTATATTATGTTAAATTAATACATTTGCAAAGTGTCATCACATGACTCACTTTTATGTAAATACATCATTAATATGCGTCACATAACTTGCCTGTGTTTATGTAAAAAACCTTTATTTCTTTACTTTTTATGTTTTTTGAGGAACTCAAAGCAAACTTGAATTCAATTCTGCTTATTATTAATATTCTAACTTTAAAACATCAGGGACAGTAGTGTCCTGAAGGTCAGAAAATGGGTTATATCTGGGTAGATAAAGTGAAAATGCCTCCCCCTCATTCCCACCTCACGCTTGGCCTTAAGCTAGTCCCTTAACCCCCAAACTTCTCCAGTGGCCCTTGTGCAGTAGCCAGCTGCAAATCAGACTTTAGTTATACAGGTGTGTGTCAGTATTAAGTGTGAAAGAATGAAAGCAGTTTGCTGAACATTCCTGAATAAATGAAGGTAATCTGTAATAACACAATCTGAATCTATTGAATGTTTAATTATATTTTACCCAGGTTGAGAATGTAACTGCATTTGACATCACTGTGCCTGGGTGGTTGTTACCATGTCAGGAAGATGCACTCTGTAAATAAATGAAGTATTCAGGGTTTTGTGTAAACAGTGTCACCTTGTGGTCTGACTGGCCGACTGTACGTGTAGTATTTTCTCTGTGGGTCTTTAGCCTTTTTTTTTGCACCCTAAATTCTTATTTCCCTAAAACAAACCAAGAATTCTGTTATAGGGTTAAAATAATGTCTGGTTTTTAATACACAGTCAACTTATTTCAAGAATTTTCTAGAATCATGTGTCACATTCTTAATACTAATCAAGACATGCACTGTTGTGCAATTATCACTGCCATGTGCATTATTCACTTTTACAACTTTTTTACAACTTAATATATGACTGTGTACTTATACTACTGTTACTCTATTTTATTCTATTTAATGATTGTGTACTCACCACTTTACTTTCTTGTTCTTTTGCTGTAACAATGTAAATGTCCCCGTTGTGGGACTAATAAAGGATTTCTGATTCTGATTTGCTGTCTCGTTTAAAGACACTCATTTCTACAAATTTCCTGAAAAACTGCACTGGTAGCAACATGGAGCCATATTTTTAATCCATTCCACCCCTCAGCTTTTTGATTTTTATATTGTACATCTACTGCTTCCTGGTTCAGCACCGCTGAAGGAGACGTTCCCACTGGCTCTGTGCTGTTCCCACCATGTCTCACTGTGCGGCAGCACTGGTGGCTCTCCTTCACAGTCTCCAACTGTTTCACACTCCTTATGATTCTTATGAAATTGGGTTTACCTGACCAATGGAGGATTTAAAGTCAGACAGTCTTATGCAAAACTAAATCAGCTGAGTAGCTCAGTGCCTCAGAATTCCTGCAGTGGTGAAAGGCAGACAGTACCATCCATCAACAAGCAATGCAATCAAGTTGTCTTTTAGTTTTCAGTCATTTCAGTGAGAATGTGTGAGCTAGTCTGCTTTTAACTGGAAGTGCCAGATGGGTGCAGCTTCAAACCTTTTGTCACGTTTTATTTTCATTATTAATGGACACTTTAAATACAATAAAAAGCTTCCATACTGTAGATGAGTATTTGTGGATGTAGAACCTTGATCAAAGGTGTTATGCTTGGACTATGATACAAGTGTTCAGTTTGAACATCATCTTTATAAAAGAAAAAGCCAGTTAAACTGGGTCCTACTGTACTCAAAAGGCAGATAAACCCTGAGGCTGTACGCAGATTATAACAGGCAGATCAACATTCATGTGTGGCACACAATCAACGAATCCTCTACAATGTTTGGTTTGAAGCAGGAACAAGAAAGCAGATGACATATGAGAGGTGTGGGTGTAAGTTTCAATATCACCATAGGAGCTTTGCAGATGCACAAGTGACTGTGAAGAAAGATGACGTTGCCTAGATATGTAAGTAAATTGTTTACATGTTTAATGATTGTAGTTGAAAACATGTGATGAGCTTTACATGTTTTAGATGTATTCTTAGTGATGTAACAATAACGTGGAATAAAAAGTTTAAATATAAAGTTACCTCTGAGTATGCTGACCTCCAGGAGAAGTGCAAAGTATCAGAACATGGAAATAATCAAAGAGCTGGTGTTTACACTTTGTTACAGTGTAAGGATTGTAAACATATTTGCTTAGAGGAGTCCATTAATATTCAAATGGTAACTGTTGTTTTGACTTGTCTTGAAAATATAACTGGATGTGTTGCTCTATTGCAGGGGTCTGCAACCTGCGGCTCAGGAGCCACATGCGGCTCTTTAACCCCTCTGTAGTGGCTCCCTGTAGCTTTGACAAAGAAAAACATGGAACTAAATATTTATTTTATTGTATTTTTGGTTGCACAGTGGACAATATTTCAAAGGGAACACCTCTTATCTTGCAGTTCGAGGTGATATTGTGACACTGAAATAAAAAAAAGTTTTTATTTTTCGTCAAAATGCGTCATCTTCTCCTGCGTCTACGCCACATATGTCAGAGTCAAGGCCCGCGGGCCACATCCGGCCCGCGAGAAGGTTTTTTACGGCCCCTGGGATGATCTTGATTTATTATTAGAACCGGCCCGCAGCCCGCAGATCTTTTACACGCACCAATACTACATTTCCCACAATGCAACGGTGACGCACCGAGCAGTAGGCTGCTTCATTTCAATATTTATTGGCACAGCAGTCGTCAGCATCACAGTAAAATTAACTTTCAGATACCCATCAAAAATGGCAAAACGGAAGGTGGACACTGAGAACCGGGGGTTTCAAACAAGGTGGGAGTCGGAGTATATGTTCACGGAGGTAGCTGGAAAACCTGTGTGTCTTCTGTGTGGAGAAAGTGTGGCGGTACTGAAAGAGTATAATCTGAGACGACATTATGAAACGAAACACGCGGACAAAAACAAGAATATGAGCGCACAGTTGGCTGATAAAATAGGTATGCTTGCCGCTGACTTTCGACGCCGATTTGCTGACTTTGAAGCACAAAAAAGCAGGTTGGAACTGCTCGGTAACCCATTTGCTGTTGACGTGGAAAGCTCACCACCAAACCTCCAAATGGAGTTGATTGACCTCCAATGCAATGATGCACTGAGGGCAAAATATGCGGCAGTGGGTGCTGCGGAGTTCGCCCGTTTCCTCCCCGACACAATGCCCCAGCTGCGCATCCAGGCTGCTCAAACGTTGTCTATGTTTGGCAGCACATACCTGTGTGAACAACTGTTTTCTTTGATGAACCTGAACAAAACATCACACAGAAGTCGACTTACTGCTGAACACCTCCACTCAATTCTGAGGATTTCCTCAGCTCAGAGCCTTACCCCGAACATTGATGAACTTGTGGAAAAGATGGGACACCACCAAGTATCACCCTCAACCTCAAACAAGTGAACATTACTGTGCAATCACATATTTAGAGTTTTTACTCAGTTCAAGTTTAAAAGTTAAAGTTTAATATTTGTTTTCACTGCATGTTACTTCTCCTTAAACAAAGTGTTGTTTTTGATTAATAGATTTTTGCACTTTATTTTATTGTATTTCAATCCAATTATATTTTAAAAATATTTCAGTTGAGTGGATGATAGAAAATTGCTATTATTGTTTTTTTCTTTGAAGTAAATTTAGCCCACTTTTGCTAAAATAGAAAATATAGGCTACTGATGGTGCCTTGAATACCGGTTTCTTTCATTTAATGTTCATGTTATGGGGATTTTTATATAAAGGAAATTTGTCTTTTGTGTCTGTTGAAAATTAAAGATTACTGACAGAGCCATAAGAAAATATTGCTTTATTTATCTGATCATATTGGAATATATTTGTTAGGTTTTCAGTAGGTTCAATTAGGTTCACTAGACTATATGCGTCATTTAAAAATTTTTCAATGAACATTCGAACAGTCCGGCCCTCGGCTTGTAGCTAAATTTTTTATTTGGCCCTCCGTCCATTTGACTTTGACACCCCTGGTCTACGCCTTTCCCTAAAGGTTGCTTTTCTTGAGTTACAGACCACCGCCTGACTCAGTATGCTAACCATGGATAACACCAAAAAAATAAAAGTCTCGAAGGAAAATAGAGAGTTTAATTCTGCGTGGACAGATACATTTGCTTTCACTGCCTTACTTGTAAAGTGCCATAATTATAATTCAGCATTTGAAAATAAAGTTACAAAGTTCATTAAAAAAGAAAATCTGTTATTCAGATGTTTAACAAACCTCCACCACCATCATCATCATAACACCAAATGAGGAAATATCTTTTTGAAGAATGTTCATTCCTCCAGGAGAGTTCAGAGACTTATATATGGCATGAAGCTCTGAGTCTGATCTGTGGGCTTCGGGTTGCTTACACCTTACTGACTCGTACTGCAACGCTCAATGATATGATGCCATTTTAATTTAGCAATTTGGCAAAACTGGTAAATACGCTTTACACAACTGTAATACAGACGGAAACTGTGTTACAGTTGTGTCATGTGAAAGCCAAAGTTAATTATTTACCTTTTAAGAACAGTAGTTTGAAAAAAAACCCTCAAGGATCAATTACTAGCTATTTCTGGAGCTTGTAGCAACACCTCACAGCCTTCGTCAGCAAACTCCATTTGCTGACGAAGGCTGTGAAGCTTCATCATGTGAAGTTTTGAATTTTGGTCGACTCATGACGGCTGACATCTAACTCCTAACTCCTGTCGCCGCTCAAGGATACGAGGTTGAAAGCTCTGGATATTTATGTAGATAATCAAATTTAAGTTCAATAAGATTTTTAGAGTGGCACTTTGTATTTATCATACATCAAATTAAACCCTACACAGGATGTTTCTGTCCATCTATTGTCCAAATTAAATACAAGAAGAATTTGACGTATATTAAATCATCTGGGGATTAATCTGTGTAAACGTGACTGCTTCATGAGTATGTTTGAATGTTTCAGAGAATAATGATGGCGTTGATGTTCACTCTTGGAACCCGTTTTCAAGAGTATGATTCAGATGTAAAATGCAGGGATGACGAGGGACACGAGGTGGACTGGTTAGTAGAAGTTTTGATTTGTGGCAATTAAATATATCACTTGTTCTCAGTATCAGCCGAGTATGTAATAGAATATGTTTATCTCTGTATCATTAGGTATATTCTATACAAGTTGTCCAATGTGAGAGGTGGCGGTTTGTCGTATCTGTATATGGATGAGCGCACCAACGGATGGATACTCAGCGAAAAAACAATCAACAGTACTTCTGGCACTCTGGCAAACACCCTGAAACCTCTCTTTGATTACTACGACAGAAAGGTTCCATATATAACACATGTGTTTCTCTTGCTCAGCAGCGTTTAATCTGCATCATGATTCACTTTCCTGTTGTTTTGTTGTAGACGGAACATTTTGGATACATACTCTATAATGATAAACCTACAGCTAAATCTGCTAGTTCATCATATGGCCACAGTAAAGGTCAGTGCAAGCAATGTTCCTCTTTTTTTGTGTTTAACGTCAAAGATATCATAATTTAACAAATCTATGTTTCTGTTCTTCTGCTTTGCTTCCTAAAGGAGTTGTGATGTTGAACAAACGAACAGGAGTTTGGCTCTCACACAGTGCACCACAGATTTCCAACATATCGCAGTAAAGTATTCTGGCCAGGCAACGCAATCACTAATGCACAAACATTTATGTGTGTGACTTACTCCTATGGTCAATTCAAAGAAATAGGTAGGTTAATGCCTGTTACATTCCTGGCTTGTTAATGAAGTTATTTTCCAAAAGAAATAACAGTGCAGTAAAAACTTCAATTTGAATTCTCAGGATTGCAGCTCAAGTACATCCATCCTTATTCATATGACTCTGACGTCTCGACAACCTTTCACAATGAGCTCCGATGTGTTACACAGCGGAGTTGCTATCCAAAGAAGAAACCCTTTTCTCGTGTAAAGAATCTGATCTCATTGAGAGGACGTTCTTTTTCCAGCTTTGCAAAATACACACGTTTTGCTGATGGTGAGAGTTTGCAATCAATCAAGTTTTTTAACAAAGCAAAATTTGGATCCATTTACATGTCTTCTTGCAGTAACACTGTGTGTCCTGTTGTCTACTGAAAACAACTAAATGTGCCGTCTACTGCATCACTGCCTTTTTGTTTTGTTTGCATTTTTATTTTCGTTATGCATGTATAAATTGTATTTCTACATGTTTTTATTTGTACAGGGGTTACTCTTAATTTTCATAGATAACAGTGTTGTGTTTTGTTTTCCATTCTTTTGTAGATCTGTACTCTGGACTTATTGTGAACTCTATGAAGCAGGATCTGTATGTCATGAGCTGGGAAGATTCAGCTCTGCATTCTAACTGCAGCGCCGACATCCCTTATAATGTGTATAATGTAAAGCAAGTTAGGCTCCCGAATAAGGTGCCCTTCAAATATAATCGGGATCATTCCAAGTGGTGTGTGACTCCTGGTGGTGACTGGACCTGCATAGCTGATATGAACAGGAAGAGAGTCAGATGAAAAGAGGTGGAGGAGCAATATGTATTAGAAACCATGTAGTTGCAAGAGCCTTCAGTACCATGATCGAAGAGCATGAACCATGTCCACCTGAACTTCCACATTCTGATGCTCAACACAGAGAGCTTTAAAGGCACAACCCTATATGGAAGTGTAGCTGCACCACCAAAAACTAAGAGACAAAACTGAAGCCGGATGTCACTTATAACATTTAAGAGTAGGCTAAAGACTTTCCTTTTTGATAAAGCTTATAGTTAGGGCTGGCTCAGGTTTGCCCTGGATCAGCCCCTAGTTATGCTGCTATAGGCTTAGACTGCCGGGGGACACCTCCCTGCTCTCTTCCTTCTCTTCCTCTCTCCTCCCCTCCCTCTCTCTTCTTCTCCCTCTCTATCTGTATGCATTTATGTAAATGTATGTTACTAACTCACCATACGGGGCATCATCCCCGGAGTGTCTGTCTCTCATGTGGCAGGTTGCCACTGATAAAGTTTACGTCAGGATCAGGAATCGTGGCTGCGCCTGCTGCCCTGGTCCTGCTGACACCGGGAAGCCTTTTTGACATTTTCCTGGATTCATCCAAACTTTCTCTTTTTCAACACAACATAATTTCTGTCAAATGTTGTATTTGTACTATGTTGTTTATCCTGTACACACGACATCTATTGCACGTCTGTCCGTCCTGGGAGAGGGATCCCTCCTCAGTGCTCTCCCTGAGGTTTCTTCCATTTTTCCCCCTTTAATTATGGGGTTTCTGTTAGGAAGTCTTTCCTTGTGCGATGCGAGGGTCTAAGGACAGAGAGGGTCGTAACCTGTACAGTCTGTAAAGCACACTGAGACAAATGTATAATTTGTGATATTGGGCTATACAAATACATTTGATTTGATTTGATGATAACATTAACTACACAATTACATATCCAGACTTAAAATTGGTGCATGCTTGACATTTAAGAACTATTAAACCCCATGTTTTGGTGTAAATGAATCCCTGACTCTTTGTTCTGTATTATGTATTTTAATCAATGAAAAACTGCAATGTTTTTGTATTTTCTAAACCATACCTTATTAACTTCTATACGATAAGGATACAATTACTCTAGATGAAGTACATTCAAATAAATGATTTTGATCAATATTAAATTACAAATTCTATGTTGCCGCAGGTGTTTTTCTGTTAATGGGTGATTATTCCTCTGTCAGACAAATTAAACTGCTTTTGGGCCCCTGGGCAAAAATTAGCTGCTCCAACATCCTCAAACTCTCTCTTTGCAATGTGTACAGCCTGTCACTGTTGGGATACTATCTGTCTGCACATTAACACATTAATTTAGTAGGAATATGTATCAAATATGCACAAAATTAAATGGATTAAGGTCTTTAAACTAGATTTTGACATGAAGACCCTCTTCAAGACAAGGCCTCAAGTTCAGGTATTAAAGCAGGTCCCACCTTCAGACCCTCATGTCAGCTAATATTGTGCTTTGGTAGTGTTGAAAGTGAATGTATTGTTATATCATGTTCTCTAGGTCAGGATACAATTGTTATACACATTGTGGCTATTGTGTGCTAACCTGTTTTGACCAGCAGAGTCAAAGATAGCAAACATTTTTTTTGTAGGCCAGAAACAAGAACTTTGATTATTCTTTTGTTTCTGGATGTGTCATTTCAGGGATATGCTATGTTTTCATTATTCTAATGTCCTGAGAGTACCAGATCAGAGCAGCAATTCAGACAAATACAATGGTTAACAGCAACACTACAATTAAAGAATATATCTATATTGTTTCCATTCCTTGCAAATGATGGAATTTTTAGGAAAAAGACGAAGCTACAAGAAGAACAGTAAATCATTCCTGTGTCTATCGTCTCCTTGTTAACTGAGTTCTACTTTGCAAAAGAAGGGGAAATTAGGCTATATGTTAGCCACAGCTTTTACCAAGCAAGTCAACATTACAGTGTCACGCACACAATCAATGAATCATTTACAGTAAAGAGAAGTTAGTGAGCGAGTAACAAGGAAGAGGACTAAGTGTGAGAGGTGGGGGTTTTAGTTTTAACATTGAGATGAGACCGAAGCAACTTCTTGTGAAAGGTTATGCAGAGCTCACTGTGAAGATCTCACAGGAAGAGCAGGACAAATGGAGATGGTGAAATATGTAAGTAAAAGGTTTACAGGGTTAAAAAATTATGCAAAAATAATAATAGACAAAAACACAACTGAAAATATTAGATTGATATTTTTGTTTTGATTATTATGAATATGCTTTATTCTATGTTTTATTCTTATTGTTTTATGAATGATGTAAACTTGCACATGGTCAACAACATTCATCCAAATGTAAACAAAAGGAAACGTGCATCTCCAAAATGCAAGTGTGAACATCAGCTCAAGCACTCAGCAGCTTTTCAAAGAGGTGAGAAACAACTAACAGCCCCAGTCCAGACTGTACAATCTGCTTCCTGTTGGCACATTTACTGTTTTCATATATCCTGTTGTGGTCATTTTTAGACCTTGTGTTATATCCATATATATACAGTATATACACATACACATATACTTTATATATTGTATGTGTGTGTGTGTGTGTGTGTGTGTTTTTCCTGAAAGATTAAGATTAGAAAAAGATTAGAATTAATTTCTGTTCTTCAATTATTCACCCTTTCTAAGGTCATCTCCACACACACACACACACACACACACACACACACACACACACACACACACACACACACACACACACAGACACACACACACACACACACACAAACAACACACACACACACACACACACACACAAACAACACACACACACACACACACACACACACACACACACACCCTTTATAGGAATAAACACAAAATTGAACACTAGTATCAAATTATATATATATATATATATATATATATATATATATATATATATATATATATATATATTATCACGTATATTCAAAGTTCTAAAAATAGGTCGTAAAAAATGTAAAAATAATTCATGCCAAGTCAATTTATACTATGACTAATATGTCAATATTGAGTTCACAACATGATTCAGCAGCCCCCAAGAGGCAAACATAAATAAGTTATTACAGGTTCAAGGCTAGAGCAGATAAATGTTCCCCCTTCAGCAGCTGAATGTAAACTTTTACTATCAAACTCTGCATACGGTTCTGTGAAGGTCAAACATCAAAGAGAATTTACAATAAGCAGGGGGCTTCAGCAATCGTACTTGAATGTCAGACAAAAACCTATTATTGGAGGAATCTTTAATACAACTCGAAAAATGTATTCTGTCTAGTTAAATTCAAACCTTTTCCTGATGCTGTGTTGCAGCTCTTTCTCCTCCTCACCACTAGGTGTCCCCACATTTGTATCCACAAGCACCATAATTCGGTCACTTCCGGTTCACAGTCGCGAGCACACGAACAGGAAACCAGCACCACAAACACGTGAGTTTGTTTTTTCAGCCAAATCAGACGTCTGACACAAGATGGACATCATAGAGGTTCCCGTGAGTAATAACAATAAAGGTAAGAACAAGAAAAATAAGAAGCCAAAGAATAAGAGTGCGATTCAAGAGGGAAATGGAGTCGAGATAAAGGAGGAGGAGAAGATGGAGAAGATCGAGCCAGCAGCTTCTGCCTTCCCCCCCACCTTCAGTGTGTCCGATATCAAGAATAAACAGCGAAGACACCAAATGTTCATGAAATTCAAGCAGGAGAAAAGAAAGGTAAAGACGCATAAATATACTAGTTAAGTTAGAGCTGCCATTGAGAAAGTAAACACACTGAGCTGCCAGTTTATTAGGTACGCCTCGCTAAAACTAATGCAGTCTGATACAATGTCCTTATGTCCATAATAAATCCTTATCCTTAATGAAGGGTTCATTAAGGGGTTGTTTAACTTGTTTGTCCTTAGTTGAAGCTCTATATCTACTGCACCTCAATTCACAGGGCAATATGGTACTTATTTGACAATACATATGATCAACATGTAAAATGTAATGCATAATTCTAGGACTACATTATTTTCATTATTGATTGATCTATATTATTACTAGTCTTTATTTGATGCTGTCATCTTTGGTTCTGGAAACTCCTGTAGACCTTTTTCTGCAATTATTTGCAGTTTGTAGAGAACACAGCTAAGCAATTACTAAAGAAAGTAATCTGTACTGCAGATGAATTGATAATGAAATAAGTAATAATTGAAACCCTTGTTGAATCACTCAAACTTTCTTGGTCTGACCAGCAGCCCAATAATCCAAAGCATTCAATTTAAATACAAATAAAGTAAACAACTCCGCATATACTTATTAACCTGTACCCAGAAAGTATTTAGTGCTTTTAATTTATACATCACTGCTTATCCCGATCATTTTCTGACAAAAGAGTGAGTAATAATCAACACTCAGCGCTACAGTAAATATAGGTTTCAAGCACAAAATTTCAGTGTTCATATATTTTCTGTCTTCATATTTCAGGAAAAGTTGCAGGTGAAAAAAAAGAAGAAAAAAGAAAGGGACGCTTTAGGTGACAAGGTGAGTCTTCGTTCTCTGTCTTGTCCCGTTTTCAGTCAAATACTGACATTTATAATGCGGTCTCTTAGAAAGATACATTTGACCATTAAGCAGTGTAACTGCATTAAAAGCGTTGTTTTTTTCTTTTATTCTGTCCCTCATGAAGGCACCGCCGAAAGAAGTCCCAAAGACGATAGAAAACCAGAGGGTGTACGACGAGACAACAGTTGACCCAGAAGATGAAGAGGTGTGGAGCACGTTTGCACGAGTTTGTTCAAACGATCTGAGGTTATATTTGTAATGAAATTGTATTAATTTGTGTTTTTTCCCGTCATGTACAGATTGCATTTGACGAGGGAACTGATGAATTTTCTGCGTACTTCAACGGGTTGACAAACCCCAAAGTGCTCATCACAACATCAGACAGACCAAGAGGGGTGAGTGGCTGCTGCTTGCCATAATACACATTTCTATTACTTTTTTCATAATTTCATCAAAGTTTTCAGGATCTGTCATCCTTTTTAATATCAGCTTTCAGAAAACATGCTCTTTAGGAAATTAGGGCTGCAACTCGATCGATTTAATCTGATGTTTGTTTTCTAGATTAAATTCATTTTGTGTATTCTTACCCACTGACTGACTGACAGGCATTACATAGAAGTAAATGCAATACACAATGAACATTTCTTTGGAGCAGGAGGCTCGGAATTACACATTGAACCTTTAACCTTTCTTGATTGCCAAATAATTGTTTTTGTCTCAGTCTTCTCTGTGTACCAAACTAGGGTTTGCATAACTTTGCATAAAGCAGTAGGTTACTAATTGTTTTCAAACACTGTCTGTTCAACACATTGATCGCTCTCTGATGTTTGTCTTGTAGAGGACGGTGAGGTTTTGTGGGCAGCTGGCCACAGTAATCCCAAACGCCCACGTGTACTACAGAAGAGGTTTGGCCCTGAAGAGGGTCATTCCTCAGTGCGTCGCCAGGAACTTCACCTACCTCATGGTCATCAACGAGGATCGCAAAATGCCCAGTATCCTCAAATGCAGCTGTGTCAGGAGAAGGGAGGATGATGCGTGATGCTATATACGGATCCCTGTTATTAGTATTTATAACATTACTGTCATTTAGATGATGAATGAATGATAGTGTTCAATTAAATCCATGCAATTTTGATGAGTTTGAATGAGCTTTGAATCTCACCAACTTCTGAGACTCCTCTATTAAGTGAAAGCTCAGTGATGAATATGAAAGTTGCAATAAGTATCTAAATATGAGGAATGACTCCACTATGGCAAACATTAACTAGGTGACATCGTCCTTTTTAATGTCATCTCCCTTAACCGCTGACTTTAAGATGGTTTGGTTCTCAGTCATCTTCCCGACGGACCGACTGCGCACTTCAAGATCAGCAGTGTTCGACTTCGCAAGGAGATGAAGGCAAGTTGATCAATTCTAACTCCTTTTCCCTGACAATAATAATAGTTTTATATAGCATCCCTCTAAAACTGAGTTTAGAGAAAGATAATGTTGATTATGAATTAAGCTTAGTTTAGCTCTCGGGATGGGAAGCTGGCTGAACCTGCCATCTCTCGTCAAAAGTGAAATGTATGCTTCACAGAACTACTAAGCTGCTTCTGTGTTCACATGTTGTGTTGCATCATGTAAGAATAGTATTAATAAAGTGTGTGACTTATGTCTTACCTCGTGTAGCATCCGAGAAGTCCAATCCTCATAGTGATGCTTGAATGCACTGATGATTAGTTGTGTGGCATTCTAGCCAGTATTTTCCATATCGTCTTATAATCATATATCATAATTATGCCTCCCCGCCGGCGTCCATCGGCTATCTGAGGAACGCATTGGGGGAATTTATTCAAATTTGGCTCAAACTTCCACTTGGACTCATGGATGATTTTCACACAAATGTCTAATAGATTAAAATGAAGTGATGACATTTTGAACAGACATGGATGTGAACTGCAGCTTAACTGGTTGGAGGCGATATACAACGGCAAGGCTGTCATTCTAGTTTTACATATGAAGTCAGTGTTCAGTGTTCCTAACATTTGCTGTGCAAGCTCATCATAACTAATGTTTTCTCTGCAGAGACGAGGCAAAGATCCAACTGAACACTCGCCAGAGGTGATACTCAACAACTTCACCACACGTCTTGGCCACAGCATAGGCCGGCTGTTCGCTGCCCTCTTCCCACAGGACCCTCAGTTTGTGGGTCGACAGGTCGCCACCTTCCACAACCAGAGAGACTTTGTCTTTTTCAGATTTCACAGGTGAGTAATTTAACAGAGTTCTAATTTGATTTGGCACCTTGTAATATAACGCTCCCTTTTCAGAAGCTGTTCAAGACTGTCTCTTACATGTATATGGTCTAATAAACGATTCTTTGGATCCCTGAAGGTACATCTTTAAGAATGAGAAGAAAGTTGGTATTCAAGAGCTCGGACCTCGCTTCACCCTCAAACTGCGCTCTCTACAGAAAGGCACCTTCGACTCGAAGTTTGGGGAGTACGAGTGGGTCCTGAAGGTGAGTCTCTCAGTGCTTAAACTTTTGTTTGAGATGCCAGAAGAGCTTGATGGTGGAATTAATAGTCGACACCTTTTTATAAATAATTTTCTGTGCCATGCCACTTGATGTTTGCCCACATTTATTGTCATTTATAAAGGATTGCTATGCACATTTTTTTAATGTGACTTAAAATAGGACTAATGTCCCAGGCCTTTCCTGTAAAGCTAACAAATATATACTTTGTTTCCAGCGCCATGAGATGGATGCCTGCAGACGGAAGTTCCAGCTTTGAATGCAAAATTACCGGCGTTTGTTATCCAAGATATTACCGCTGTTTGTGGCTTTGTACAAATGAATTTTATTGTGGATATCCAGATTCTTTTGTGGACGAGCTGTTAACATTTAATTTGAGGTTCAACAATGACTGGATTTTATGAGAGCACATCGCTGTAGATTCACACGACCTATATAAAGCTGCATCCGCAGACCAAGTGTGGGAAAGGAGACTTTTACACTCGTTAGTTTGGAGACATGCTGGCACGCCACATTAATCCCAATATCCCGAAGATTTTTGACCTGCGAGTGTATGTGGAAATTGTATTGTCAAATGTATCTCCAAGCTTTATGAATGTGGCCCGAAATTAATCAGAAAGTCATTGCGAGCCTTTCCTGGTCACAGCCTGTCATCACTGCAGCCGTACTGTGCACCCGCAAGGAGCCGTGAATAAAATGCAACAGTGTCTGGAAATTGTTCAAGTCGTGTCTACAGTGCAGCTCTAAACTAGTAATTGACAGGGCTTTCAAAAACAACATGTCACATTGAACACATTTCTAAATGTATATACTCATTTTAATAAAACATGTTGCTGCAACTTGAAAATGTGGAAATACCATTTATTTATTCTCAAAATCAGGCATGAAAAATGTACAATTCAAAAAAGGCACATGTGTGTGTTATGGGTTAGTTACTTCCAAGCAAGTAGGTTAAGCTTTTTTTATAAGCATCTGGAAATGTTTCTGGATGACATTTTACAAAAGGCAAAAGTAAAAAACTGTTAAGTTAGTTGCTTGTCCTCGAAATGCTCCTGAGACGATTCCAGTCCACAGCGCAGGTCCTGCAGCCCAATTCCAACAACTCACCACAACGTCCAAAACCTGCAGAAATGTTACATGCAGTCGGACCTAATTAATATTATACTAACAAGTTACTGCAGTACTGTACACGTCATCTCCGAGTTCCAACATGTTTAGAGTTTATGGCCTCTAACATGAGCAGAAAAAACAGCAGTGGAATGTGTTTTAGTTGCCTAAGATTTTTTTTTTCTCCAGGTAATGCAAATTATGTAAACATGAGAAAGGAGGCACAGGTTTTACTTTAATCCAAGACCAATGTCCAGTACTGATAAACAAGCAGCAGCAAAACACTTTAAGCTTCCCAGACAGGACTTTTTCCAACTGCTTATTCAAGTGGGGTGTTTTGTTTTTTCTGTCTTCCATAATCTGAGAGTTAGGTGAGTGTTTTGTCTAGAAAAACAATGAGTTTCAAATCCCAAAATGGCCAAATATTGATGAGAAAAAAATATTGAACTGCAGCAAAGCATTGTTGAAATCTTATTTTAAACGCTAGTCAAGATCTAAAAGGTTTCCAGATAAGACCGGTGCAGACATAGAAAACATGACCATCCTTAAATCCTGGCAAAATAATCAGTTAAGTGATTCTATACCCAATGTGGACACAGACAAGTTAAGTCATTTAGGTATTATAACTTAAATTGTTCAAAAAGGATTGTACATGGATGCATTTGTCTTTGGGATTCTTTAAAGTTAAATATTGTAGAAGCGCTTTCACGCTAAAGTGAGTGAGATCTGTCAGAATCAGTGGATGTGATTGCAAACGAGTGTGAAACTGATATCTGGGTTGTGATCTCTTGAAAACCAGAGTGGTAGGAGTACTGGTGGTGGTAGTAGTAAATTAGTCAGGTCCTTCTTGACAGTTTTCCAAAAAGAATACACGTAAAAATAATTAACATTCAATTTAAGGGAAAATTAAAAAATATTGACTGAAAAAGGTGTACGCTTGACGCTTACTATACCTACCCTAAGAGGCAACCTTTTCAGGTTTACAAGATAGAAACCTAAATCTGGGTTCCAACAGTTTCATTATAAATATTTTAGAGTTTACCACCCTATTTTTAAACTTACTTTTATTTTGCTAAATGGACTACACATTCTTAATTCCTTGTCATAACCATTCCACAAGTAACCTTTTCGACAGATGCACATCTACTATGTGTCCTTAGTAAGGAACAATAAAGCAAAGGGATGGAAGAACTCCTTGAAGCAAATCATTTGTAATATGTGTTGTGCTTTGTACATTATCTGTGCAGTTATAAGATCAACTTGCTCACATTAAAAGCATGCAAGTTAATAAAAGTTGGTTGGTTCGTAATAATCCGATTTACATTTTATTAGCTCTCTATAATGTAATGCTAATGTTAAAAATAAAAAACTGCAATCCCTTTTAGACATTTTAGATTTGACATTATTACTGTGCGGTGAAAGTAACGGAGTTTAAGAAGCAGAAGTAAGTGCTGTGGTACTCACAGAGGCAGAGGGTCGGTCTGTGTGTCGGTGCTATAGGAAGGAGCAGACTTTCTGCGGTCTGAACGGGTTGTTGCTGGACGACATGCCGCAGAGCAGAGGGTCCTGCTGGGCGTTCTGAAGGCAGAACTGCTGCAGGTCCGCTGCGGCCTGGGACACCTGTGGAAAACAACAGAGTCCTGGAAAGTTAGCTGCTGTGACCAAACCGTCCTGAAACTTGAAATAGAAAGCAGTTCCGTTGAATGACACCATCTGTGTTAAAACGAGAGAAACTAGCAACTAATTAAACAACACACGCCCTAAAGAGTAACGTTAACGTAGTGATCTTACCTTAACTCTGTTTATGCCTGCTTCCAGCCGTAACTGTTGGACAATTTTTTTCATCGATACGATGCTGGATGATGTCGACATTGCTAAGATTTTGAGGGTTTGTAGTCTTAAAAGCGACGAATATATAAATATATATATTTTTTACAAACAAATCGCTGTTGGTAGCTAGCTAGCTAACTACGTCTTCCTCGTCACAGAGTTTCCGGTTTTTGTTTAAAGGAGTGTCCGCCGCTGCTGCCTTCAGGGGATGTTCTTAAACTCAAAATATATAATTCCGACTGTTCCCCCCTAAAGTTATTTTAGATGGAAACTGCACCAAATGACATTACGTACATGTACATAAAATATTCCTCTTTTTAGTTGAAAATTAACTAAATTATTTAAGCTCTAAATTCCGAGCAATGAAAGGGAAAAAAGCAATATCTCGTTAAACTTAATAATTACGACGACTTCCAGTCTGCGCGAAAGCGGCATCAGATCAATAGAAAGTGCGACATCTGGTGGCGATAAAGCATTATCACACCCGGACACCAAAATACATGTAAATCTTCGGAAATCTCTACATAAAACCCTAAATGTTATCAATACATTGTAACTTTTATGAAATTATTTTATTTATTTATTTTTAATATAAAGTTATGTAATTAGTAATGAATCAATCAATATGAAAACAAAATATGACGTGTGAGTAATAAGAAAATTAATTAAATATCACGTCACGTTCCCTGTCAACATTCACTCTTTGAAATTAAATAACATTAAAAAATGCATGAAGAAGTGGGTACAAAAACGGACTATACCTGCATGACCGATGCAACTTGTGGATAGTGTCTGCTCTGTTGATCACAGATGGGATACGCTGCTTCTTTCTGCAGCAGTTGTCATCATCAGCACCAGAGCAACCAGCGCTGGCACTCTCATAAAAGAAACTTCACTTGTTCAATTGTTACTGAGCAGTCCACGCCTTCACAGCCCAGAAAAACAAGGCTTCCTGCGAATAGACCTAACGGGAATCTACCGTCTTTTGGAGAGTTTCTCTGCTTCTCCTTATGCTGAGCTGGACTGATAATGCAGCTGTCTTGTGAGTCAGTGAGATATCCTGAGGACAGAAGACCGGCCAGTTGCAAGGTACGGTGAGGGAATTAATGCATCATTGCAAAAAGTCTTTGTGTGCTAGAATTTGAAATTTTTAGAGTGAACTAAAATGGAGTTACTTATAAAAAAGCAAATATAGCAATGAACTGTCACTGTTTATTATGCCAAAATATGAACTCAAACGTGTTGTGTGTGTGTGCTTTTTATGTGTTTAGTTTGTGGAGCTCCATGTGCTGTATGTGCCAGATGACCAGTGGAATGTGAAGCTCAATAAAGTCCCAGCTGATGCTATAGAGAGCTTCATATCTGCAGGCTTCATCAGGTGAAACTGCTGGAATTGTTTAATTTGATTCAAGACACTAAACTCACAAGACATTATTTATTATTCATTTGTGTTAAATTGTAGTGATTCAGTGGTATACACGTGAAATATTCCAATTCCTCTCGCATACTGCATAACAACATGAAAAAAGAAATTAACTTTAGGGAAAGGAGTAATACAAATTTTTTTTGGGAGTGTTAAATTATTGTTGCAACATAGGGCAGTATAATGTTGTAGCTAAACAATATGGTGTACTGTTGGATTGTTACACCTATAGAAATGCATCATGTGAACTATGTCTATCTTTAACATGTACAGTAAAAAAAAGTAAAAAGTGCAATATGAACTCTTAAAATATCCAAAAACTCAGTATCTCAAAGTTTACAAAGTACTGTAGTAAATGCAGTTTGTTACTTTCCACCTACAGTATGTCATATGTGCTTTTAAAGCTTGATATCATAATGGTATTTTAACTGAAGCTCTTCAAAGTTGTTTTCTTTTTTTTATTCCAGAAAATTTAAAATGTTCTCCCCAGATTTGTATTCACAGCGTTTAGACTATAACAGGCCATTTTAATTCACTAAAACCACTGAAAATGACAAACTGTCTTATCTGGGTTTAGTGTAAAACATATGTTATGATCATATGTTTTCATACAAAAATCTCCGTTTCCTCCCCTGTGATGTCAGGGTTTATCCTGATACCACCCTGAAAACTCTGAGGAGCGAGCTGGGAACTTTTCTTGGCGCTGAGAGGAGCATCGACAAATTCTCCTTCCTGAAATGTGTGGGCCGCAGTTTGGCACTGGTGAGAGCAGCTGGCTGTTTACTGTCGTTTTTGACAAGTTTACTATTCAAGCTGCCGACACTAAAGGGTGTATAGCCTGTGTGTGTGTGTGTGTGTGTGTGTGTGTGTGTGTGTGTGTGTGTGTGTGTGTGTGTGTGTGTGTGTGTGTGTGTGTGTGTGTGTGTGTGTGTGTGTGTGAGCTCACAGTTCTTATTGTCATGCCTCTTATAACCAAATTCTTTGACATTGCAGGTCAAGAGCAAACAGGAGAGGGATCTTAAAGTGAAAACATTCGCTCCACCGTATGTATGTTGAATCCATGTTCCAAAGTTGCATTGAACAGTTTTTTCTTTGGATTTCACTGACAAAACACTGGTTGATATAAGTTGAAGAATAAGATGTAACATTTTCTTACATTCTTAGTGATTGTTGGTCTTTTCCGGTATTATAAAGCATAGTATTATGTGTTTAAAAAAAACGAAACTTCTGAAATCCCCACAACACTCTTGTGCTCCCAGTCAAAGCAGGTTGATTACAAATGTATGTTGTTGCCATGTTCATCCTTTAAAAAAAATGAGAAGTCATCTTTACGTAGCATTTGTATATCAATAACTTACTGTGTTACCTTGAATTCCTGCAGTTTTCCTCACATGCGCCCACGCTAAACAAAGAACCAAAAAACGTGGGACAACTTGATGAATTGATGTTAATGGGGGGGTGGTGTTTAAGAACCGCAAAACTATATCAAAACATCAGTTAACAAACTTGCACACAACTCGTGCAGTATAGCACAGTATAGGCAGTAGTGCTCCTGCCAAAGCGTGAGACTGTTCATGCGGAAGTGTTTGAAATTGTGTGTTTTGGAAGTCGTGACAATGCGACTGGATAAATGAGACTTATACTGCACAAATTGTTGTACAGTTTGTAAACGGATGTTTTGATATAGTTGTGCTGCTGTTCTAGCGGCCCCCATTTATTCATCAAGACTTTTGATGAATAAAACTTCAGTTTTTTGATTCCTCATTGACCGTGGTTTTCTTCAAGGTAACACAGGGTGAGTTATTGATATACAAATAGTTATGTTGTGGGAGAAGTATTCCTTTAAATGTTCTGGTATGCCATCTACACCGCTGTTTTTTCCCCTTATTTTTTGTTATGAACAGTGCTTTCCTGTATGTACTCGTGTAATTTGTGTGTTAGCCTTATAGCCCTGCGTTATCTGGTGATATTCAGGTGTCAAGAATACTTACTCTTGCTTTATTATATACCAATTAAGCTAATGTCTTGTCGTCACCTGTTGGCAGGCTCCACAGCCGGAGCTTTACCTGCTGCCCACTGTGGAGAACGACAGCAGTGTTTGCTCCCAGTCTCTCACCCCAGACACCAGCAGCAGCTCCCCAGACCAACAGACCTATTACCCCCCTCCCAAGACATGCAGCCTGCCAGCAGGAACAAAGGAGCCTGTTAAATTCCCCCTCATCCCCCAGTGTTCCCATCAGACACCTCCCACTCCCAGCCTGGAAGAGGAGGAGGAGGAGGAGGAAGATGAGGAGCAGAGCTATAGTTCTTCAGAGTCAGAGAGAGAAAATGAAGAGGAGGGTCTCTCTTCCAACAATGTAGAGTGGGCAGAGCAGCAATGTTGCACAAGGAAGCATCAGAATCAAAGAGCACCACAGCCTGATTCACAGAATAATGGTACAATTAAAGGTACAATATACTAATCTTTTCTCTGCGACAAAGAATGTATTATCAGCTCTAGTTGTACAAATATGGATAGGCTTTCTCCCTCAAAATTATTATCCCATGTGATGAAAGTGCAGGTTTCTGTAACTTAAAACTGCCGAAATGCACCATGTTTTAGAACAGATCTTGGGACTCAGATCATTGTGGTACAAGTGGAAAGAAAATGGCAATTCAAACGTGTATATCACGCTACAAAATATCCCCATCTTCACTGAAAAGGCAAACGGAAAAGAACACAATATCGATAATAGTTCTTTTTTTATTTGAATGTGAAAATGACATTGGCATTTTATAATATGGTTTACCAGACACTTTATGCATTGGTGGAAAACCTTTGTGCATTTGTCACCTGCTACATCTGCTACATCAGTACTCTTGATCTCACATTACTTTAATAAGCTTTTCCGTTTCTATACATCTACAGCTTTACAGCGATGTGAAGCAGATTCAGCTCAGGTGAAGGAGTCGCCAGAGATCGAAGAAACGAGCAGAAAGAAGAAACAGTACCACAGACAGAACAGAGCAGCCAGAGATTCGGGAGTCGCTCAGTCTCTGGAGGATAGAGATTCAGGCTTCTCCCTCACAGACGGGTACAGTGCAGCATTTCTTAACGCCAGACTTGTACTCTGCATTGAATACTAGGGCTGCTGCTGCTGCTGGTTGTTTCTAACAGTGTGTTTGTTTGCAGGCTCGGGAAATCAAAAGATGTACACGCACTGAAGTCCATCAGGAATAAACCAACAAATGGAGTAATGTATAGCATTACATATGTGACAGCATTTCTCTTTTGGAAACCTTTAAAACATGTCTCAGCATGTCTTCTTCAGTCTTGAGTATAAACCTATGAGAAAAGTTGCTCTTGAAGGATTTTTACAGGGTTTTTAAAACAAACAGGAAATGTCCAGTTTCTTGCATGTTCTTTGAAGTGAACAAAGAACAGGAATGCAGACTAGTCCATTAAAATCCATTCGGATGAAGACTCATGTCGTTGTATTTCTTGCTTGTTTTAAGGTGCCAGAGAGTCCAGCCGTGTTGTCTCGACCTGGGTTCACTTCTCCACCTTCAGGACTAGACTTGGACACCGTCTCTCAAAAAACGACTGGCCATCCTGTCTTTCAGACAAACAGTAAGCTGGCACTTTTGCCACATATCAAGGATTAATGATCATTCTTTCTTTTTCTTTCCCTAACCCAACTGACACGTGCGTTTCTGTTAGGAGAGGAACTGATTGAGGAAATCAAGTTGGTGAGGGAGGAGAGAAAGCAGCTGGAGTGGACAAGGCAAGAGTTGCTCAGAAAGGGGAAAGATTTATTGGCTCAAAACAGACACCGCAGGAACCAAGGTGGGCAACACAATACTTAACAAACCAACAAACCTGTCACATATAACTGTTAGAAATTAACTTCAATTTAAGGATAAATATTCTAGCAGAAAAGCTTTCCTTGATAGATCAAACCGAGTTGTAGAAGACCTAATCCCCGTGGTTTTTATTACAGTTTTCAATAAGTTAGACAAAAGTAAATATGTTTTTTCTATATAAATTTTTTTTTTTAATCGGTCAAATTTGTCAAAAGTAGCTCAATTCTGCTGCTGTTCTTTCTTCAACATAAAGCCCGTGACAGTTGGAAGAAGAAATATTTTGAAACTAAGAAGGCAACTGCACCATTAGAGGAAAATCTGAGAAATTTACGACAGGAGTTGGAGACATTTTACAACAAACTCTTGCACCAGCTCCAGGCCAGAGATAACCGAGGGAAGCCAAGACGACAGGGCAGATCTTCCATAAAGGTACAACTGAATTCATCTTGATTTTATGTACTGTTTTGACTAATATTAAAAAGACATGCAAAGTATGTATTTGGATGAATAATCTCTCAGAGAAAAGATTTCTTAACTTTTCTTTAGATTCTAAATATTGCATAGTTTCGAAATAAATTGGATACACTGAGGGATATTTTGAAGTGCCAATATAACTTTATTACAGCATACATTTCAACTTGTAGCACGGTGAAGAAAGGCATAGTAGCCAAGCCCTGTAAGTGGAACACTTGTGCTTTTCCAGCTATGACGTGTCAAAATGTCTGCTATAAAGAAAACACACATTTTAAAGCTCGACAGCATCTGCATCTTTTTAGTTATTAAAGTCATGTAAATGACTTCAGTATTCTGAATTTCAGAACGAGCTCATCATTCAGATCATGACGGAGAGCCATGAGATTGACAACCTTAAGAGAAAGGTAGAGGATGCCAAGATGAAGCTGATAACAGAGATAAAGGTAACTGCTTTTATATGTTTCTGTAACCCCTGATGAAAAGTAGCTCTTGCACAACAAAGAAATCTTAACTTGTTGCTAAAATAAAGCTCAGTTAGCTGTTAGCTCAGTTAGCTGTTAGCTCAGTTAGCTGTTAGCTCAGTTAGCTGTTAGCTCAGTTAGCCGTGCTGCCTGGACTTTGAGCTCGGAGCTACGGGGGTGTGTAGGAGTTTACATGAAAAAATATACTATGTATTGTTGCTTTAAGTACAGTACTTGAGTAATTAACTTAGTTACATTCCAACACTGCCCTGTAGCTGGTGTGCCATCTGGTGTATTATATTAACAAACCATGTTATTTTTTCATGAATGGCTGCATAGTTGAGGAAACAGGCTGCCACAGAGCTGAGGGCCCTGAAGGCTGAGCTGGCACAGAAGAAGAACCAGTCCTCTCATCCTGGTCCCACGTCTTCTCTGGGCTTTGGAAATACCACATGGGACAGACCGCAATTTCAAAGAACCTCCATCTAATTCAGTACATGCCAGGGTTTCTACAGCTTAAGGCAAGTTAGATTTAAGACTGTTTAGGACTTGTTTTAATGCCACTCAGAATGCTATTTAAGACCAATTTTACCTTATCCAAAATTGAAGACATTTCTGATTGATTTAAGACATTTTAATACCAATCAAAGCTTTATTTTAGAGAAATTAATTCAATGCCTATTAAGACTTTTTAAGGATCAACCCTGAAATGCAGAACTGTTGTCTGGCCTCAACTTTGCTGGAACAGCAGTTCATTTGTTTGATTTTATGCAGCTGTACTGTCTACATGTCCCACTATTTTATTTCTGAGTATTCTTGTGTTGTTGCTTTTTCGGCATTACTTCATGTGTGATGTGATCTGATTTGTTCACAATGTTGTTACTGTTTTCTGAATTTCTCAGGTGCTGTAAGCTAGTTAAGAAGAAAGCTCAAACTAACATGCTGGATGTATAGCTTCAGAAAATGTTTTATTTACAATAAGCATAAAATTGCAAATATCTTAGTAAGCGTAATATTGGTCTATGAAAAGTACCGTTTGTGTCACATTAAAAAGATTGGTTGTCTTTTTTTCCATGGATCAGTTATTTCAGTTTGCACAGAGGAATGTCTGAGACGTAACTACATTCAATGACAACAGCAATAAAAGCCACAATAAACTCTGAAGTGCAAGTATGCGTCCCTGAATAGAGGGAAGCCACACCCCATTACTGCTACAAAGGGACATATTGACTTAGCAACAAACAGGAGGGCTGATGTAAATTTCTGCAGCAGTGTCGAGTGTATCCCAGCTAGCATCCTAACAGTGCATTCCACATCATTGCGGTCTGCTGCTTGGCAACTGGTTCATCGCTGTAGTCCAAGATGTTGCCATTCCACATGCCAATGCCCCTCAAACCTTTAGATTTCACCGACTCTGCCTTGGGACAAATACTCTGTGGGTCATCGTACCAAACCTGATGAATCTGTCCTTTCTGGTCCTAGGGAAAACAAGGAGCCTGAAGTTAAATTAATACATTTTAAGACCCTTTCCATACATTTTAGGACCTCATCGCCACTTTGAGTTATAACCGGTTACATAAGCGACACACTTTAACTTACATTTACTATACATCTATATTAAGATAGCACGACTAAACAGTCTTAGTTTGGGATAACTTCCTGGACAACTGTAACAATGCAACATCATTTCAATAGATGGAGTGGGAACAAAGCACAAGGGAAGGAATTGAGTGACTAACCCAATGCAAGGTTTATTAAAATGAGTAATATTAATGCACGAGAGCTAGAAACACAATCTTGTTACCTCTAACACACACATAAAAAAAACTTTGTTAGGCTTCTCTATAGAGATACTTGCAGCGCAGTAATTTCACAACATGTACTTGTGTAACCAGTATTTGACCAATACGCTTAACACGACCTTAAACAGTAATGACACAGGTCACAGCTCATAATAATGTCACAGTACAATATGCCATGTCGGAGTGGAAACGAGGCTCATAAAACATGAACAGGCCTACATGCGTCTTTATAAATCTGCACAAAAGAATGCATATGCAGTTTTGCAACTTTAGCACAAAACCTCTTTGGACAAATATACATATTAAAAACAAGCTATAAAAACAAAAATGCCGTTTTTAAGGGCCTTTATTGTTGCCAAGTTAATTGGTCAACTTTTAATACTCTTTAAGGCCGCACGGACACCCTGCTAAAAGTACAGAGGATAGACAATAAGATGAGAACTGATGATGGCACCATTTTATAATGGTTTGTTTAAAAGCCAACCAGAAGGCATTCAGCAGGAATGTTTTATGGCTGTGTCGAAGGGGTGTTTTGTTTGGGAAGTGACACTGTGGAAGCTCGGGAGGACGCCGGCCCTCTAGATAAACTTTGCTTAAAATGCCGGCCTGATTTGTTAAGCTGTAATTTATCAGGAATAGAAGAGGTGCAGTCAGTAGCGGTTTATTTGAAAGAAAATTAAAAGCAGAATTGAATTTTTAAATATATAATAAAGACGACGTACCTTGTAATTGAAGTAAGGAGCTTGCTGCTTGTCATCCCAGAGCCTGCCGGACATCGAGCTGTTGACCTGCTTCATGATCCACTTGTATGTTTTCTGTGTTCCAGCTGCATCACTGCAGGGGGCTCCACGGAAAGGAACTTCGATTACAAAACATACTCCCTCCTGGTATTGGAAAAGACATTAAGGGATGACTGTGTTTACATTTTAGACAGAACAATGAAATCACTAAATAAATGATTCAAAACTATTCAAAAACATTGTCCAGAATGGTAAAAAGAAATAACCTTAAGAAAGATCATGAATCACAGGGAAAACACTAAAAGAGTTTAATACTCAGCTATATATAGCTTTTATATATATCATACTGTATTTCATACACAAAGTCAATTGAAAGTGATTTACATAATTAACTTATCGTCAATAAATCCCATAAAAGTACCAACACAATGCCTTAGTCTGTCTCTCAATACTTTCTGACTTCCCTACCCTGTCTGTAGCGTTCAGCTATTTGTTACTACTGAAGGAATTAACTGGGCACTGTACATTACTTTAACAGTAGTAAATAGTGCATTTATTGGGGGCAATTTGGAGCCGCCGATTAATACACATTTAGGGATTCAGTGAGCAGTTACAGCAGCAGTATGGTGTATGTGGGATTGAGTCAAAATTAACTATTCATGATAATACAGGTACAGCTCAATAAATTAGAATATCGTGGAAAAGTTAGTTTATTTCACTAATTCAATTCAAAAAGTGAAACTCATATTATATGGATTCATTACACACAAAGTGAAATATTTAAAGCCTTTATTTGTTTTAATCTTGATGATTACGGCTTACGGCTAATGAATACCTAAAAATCAGTATCTCAGAAAATTAAGAATATTACATAAGACCAATAAAAAAAGGATTTTTAATACAGAAATGTCGGCCTTCTGAAAAGTATGTTCATGTGTCTGCACTCAGTGTTTGGTTAGGCCTCCTTTTGCATGAATTACTGCATTAACGCGGCGTGGCATGGAGGCGATCAGCCTGTGGCACTGCTGAGGTGTTATGGAAGCCCAGGATGCTTCGATAGCAGCCTTCAGCTCGTCTGCATCGTTGGGTCTCGTATTTCTCGTCTTCCTCTTGACATTACCCCAGAGATTCTCTATAGGGTTCAGGTCAGGCGAGTTTGCAGGCCAATCAAGCAAATTGATTCCATGGTCATTAAACCAGGCATTGGCAGTGGGCAGGTGCCAAGTCCCGCTGGAAAATGAAATCAGGATCTCCATAAAGCTTCTCAGAAGAAGGAAGCATGACGTTCTCTAAAGCTTCCTGGTAGACGGCTGCGTTGACTTTGGACTTGAGAAAACACAGTGGACCAACACCAGCCGATGACACGGCTCCCAAATGATTACTGACTGTGGAAACTTCACACTGGACTTCAAGCAACTTGGATTCTGTGCCTCTCCACTCTTCCTCCAGACTCTGGGACCTTGATTTCCAAATGAAATGCAAAATCTACTTTCATCTGAAAAGAGGACTTTAGACCACTGAGCAATAGACCGGTTCTTTTTCTCCTTAGCCCAGGTAAGACGTTTCTGACGTTGTCTCTGGTTCAGGAGTGGCTTTGACACGAGGAACGCGACAGTTGAAGACCATGTCCTGGATACGTCTGTGCGTGGTGGCTCTTGAATGGCCTCTTCTTGACGATCCTCTAAATGGTTTGTTGCGGTTATCCCTGTTGCTTGTGGACCTTTTCCGACCACACTTTTTCCTTCCATTCAACTTTCTATGGATATGTTTGGATACAGCACTCTGGGAACAGCCAGCTTCTTTAGCAATGTGCTTTTGAGGCTTCACCTCCTTGTGGAGAGTGTCAATGACTGTCTTCTGGACAACTGTCAAGTCAGCAGTCTTCCCCGTGATTGTGAAGCCTACTGAACCAGATTGAGACCATTTAACGGCTCAGGAAACCTTTGCAGGTGTTTTGAGTTCATTAGCTGATTAGAGTGAGACACCGTGAGTCAACAATATTTAACTTTTTCACAATATTCTAATTTTCTGAGATACTGATCTTTGGGTTTTCATTAGCTGTAAGCCGTAATCATCAAGATTAAAACAAATAAAGGCTTGAAATATTTCACTTTGTGTGTAATGAATCCATATACGAGTTTCACTTTTTGAATTGAATTAGTGAAGTAAACTAACTTTTCCACGATATTCTAATTTATTGAGATGTACCTGTATATATGTACCAAGTTTGGAGAAGCAGCCAGTACCGACTAGATAAGTACCTCATACAACCCCCTTCAAACAATCCAAAATATCCCTTTAATAGCTTTTGGACAACAATGAAGGTCAGTGAAACAGATAAAAATATATATATGGTTTTGGCTATGCAGGCAGTACTTGTTAGTAGAATCAATTCAGTATTAGTTTCAGTCTTTTTATGGGATTTGCTGACAATAACAACAAGATTAAGACTCTACAGTCATGCTAGGGGCACCGTGAAGCTGCACAGCCGTGCTTTGAGCTAAATGCTAACTTGCTAACGTGCTCACAATGACAATGATAAAATGACGCTGATGGGAATGTCATTAGCAGTATCGGACAAATTAACTTTTCGACCAGAAGATGGTGCCGTATGAAACGTTTAAGGATCACCATACGCAATACTTTTTCACTTAAAACCACAAATGTCAACCTCAAGTTGGCGGTGGAAGAAAGGTCAGATCGACACCAAAGTCAAGAGGATTTATCCACTCGACACCATTGATATCTGCACCATATTTCATGGCAATCAATCAAAAATGTGTCAAGACATTTCACTGAAATCCAAAAATGTCACCCTTATTCATCCTCTGCAGACCATGGCTAAAAAAAATATATAGATTACCACTTAGAACACAACCAACATTTTAACTGCATCTTTTAAATGAACATATCTTACCTGGGAAAAGTTGAGGCATGGGTAATCATAGCCGTACCATGGCACTCCCATCACTAGCTTCTTTGGATCAATCTTAAGACTCAAAAACTGGTCATAACCTTAAAAGAAAGACAAGAGGCTGGTGGTGATGAGTAATTCTGCATTGACAAGCAGAATGATTCTCATTCATTACTGAAACAACTGGACAACAAACCATTCAGTGTTTGAGAGAGTGGGGCGTTTGCCATTGCAATACAGTCCCCCATGATCTGGCTCTGTTCATCATAGGACATCACAAACAGTAGGTCGCAGGATTCAGCGATGGCAACGTAATCATAGCAGCGCTTGTCGATACATTTTGGTGACCAGGCAACATCAAATGAGACCTTGAGATCAGGATAAGATGAATATAACATTGAGACCATGCAGGTTTGGGAGGCCTTACACCACCTCATTCATTTATTTTCTTGCCTGGTTAATTCCTATTTAGGTTGATGGAGGGATTTGAGGCTTTCCAAGAATTCATTAGGAAAAAAGAAGAAGGCATAGAGGTAACAAAAACTATTGGAGAACCTTGTTTAGACATTGTGTTCACCTGGGAACCTGGGATCTCCCTATGGAAGGCCTCAGTGGTCTCTTTGACCAGGTCTGTCAACGCATGGTACTCCGGCGAGCCCTCGGTCACAGCCTGTTCGAGGTCGATGTTGATCCCGTCCATAAATTGACTCTTGGCCAAGTTAACCTTCTCTGTTATCCACTCCGTCCTGTTGTGTTCATCAACAATGTAGGCGAGGTGAACGTCACCTTTTCCCACCAACGAGGAAAGAGAGAGATGGACATAATTATGAGGACAATGGGTTGATTAACTGTTGACAGCAGGAGCAAGGAGTAGCGTCAAAATTGAAAATATGTCAGGAATTGATTAGAAAATGAAGCTCTCCATGCTAATAACATTCACTGGGTGGTTTTAACAAATCTCAATGAAAAGGATGTCCTATGAATATAACCGCAGTCTTTGCTGCACGTCATCCCTTTCCAGTCTATCTGTCCTATCTCTCTAATAAAGGCAAAAGGCCAAAAAAGTATCTCTGTAAACTCAACAGTCTCTGCAAATCATTTCATTCCATAGTGAAGAAAGTTATTCTACCTTTAAGTACAACCCGTGCTCCTTTGGAGTGGGCGTAACACACGAGTTCAGCATCATATTTTCCAAACGTTGCCACTGTCGTCACCATGCTCCAGTTGTAGGACTTCCATGCCTTTCCACCCACGTCGAACACAAACACCTGAAAACACAGAGACCACACCGTAAGGTTAACTGCTCATATCTATATACTCCATTAACATCCCACTAATGTTTTTCAACTATTTGTTGTATTCACTATTTAGTCAAATGTACTTAATTTTTCACAAACAAACAACACCACACATACTTGCTGAAAAGGGATTTAAAAGTGCCAGTAAGTCTTGAATGTGGCTGTTAATTAATTAATGTTATTAGTTACACCTGTGTTTGTCAAGTCAAATTATTTGACTTGACAAAGAAGGGTCTTTTAGTAGTATTTGTTAACTTTAGAATATTAAACATTAATAATTGTAACACAAAAAAAAAAGGTGTCTTTAAATATGCACTTTGACAACCAACATGAGTCACCTAACTAAAGTCCAAGAGGCCAAATTTGTAAAAAAAACAAACAAAAACAAACACAGACAGGGTACATAAAGAGGAACAGAAATCCTGATTTGAAACTTAGATAATACAGTTGAAAAGCTTAGCAAATATTGCTTATCACGATGCATTTATAACAGTGTACAGTGCCATCTCTTTTTCCGGTTAATTCCCTTGTTATTAAATGGGTATAGATGTTTAATCCTGTCAGTTTCTTACAGCAAACACTAGAATTAACGCTTAGATTTTTCAATTACTTTATGTATGTCTACTGTAGGCTGTGATACATTCAAAGTTCAACACCATGTCGTGTCAGTTTTGTGTTTTTAACACGCTGACGTTCACTACCTCAAAATCTCTCTCCTCGCGGATGTGTTGACAGAGGTCCGGTCTCTCACACGGACACACGGTAGCCCTACAGACTAGAATTATCGACGACAAAAACAGAACAAAGTAGGACATTTTCACAGTAAGAGGAAGTTTTAACTGAATGAGGTCGGACCGGACTAGTCAGGATCTGAACTGTAAACATTATCACGAGCCTAATAACTCCTGTACGGAAGCTGACATGGTACAAACGTCATCCCGTTAAGTACAATGCGAGGATGTCGGTTGGCCTAACCCAGGGGTCTGCAACCTGCGGCTCAGGAGCCACATGCGGCTTTAACACCTCTGTAGTGGCTCCCTGTAGCTTTCACAAAAACAAACATGGATATAAATATATATTTGTATGTAACCTTTGTTGCACAGTGGACAATCTTTCAAATGTGATATTGTGACACTGATATGAGGGGGGGGGGGGGGGGGGACATTTGTGAGGCTGCTATTGTTTAAAAGCCAAAGAAATGAACACCACCACCATGTGGATGAAAACACACTGAAACGGAAATCATTAAATACAAACTGTTTACTCTTCTTAAGATATTAGGCTGCAGCTATACGGTTTTTTTTGTTTCAAAGTGGGATATATATATATATTCTTTTCATTTCATTTTTATATTGTATTAATTTCAAAACCTATTTTATTTTATGTTTTTTCTCCATAAACATTATATTACATAATAAAATAAAACGGAATAAAATAAAGTGCAAGATAGATAGAACTGAAACAAGACAACAGAACTAGGCAAATAAAAATAGCAAAGAACATGTGTGTGGGGGTTGGTCCGGTGGGGTTGGCTGGCAGTCAAGACGCAAATGGTGCATTTCAAAGTAAAGCAAAATTAGAAAATTAATAAATGAATAAATAAAGAGAACAATGGCTAATAAGGATGATATAGATGTATGAGGTGTGTGGAATGTAAATGGAATGAATGGAACAAAGTTAAACGTAGATCAATTATTGTAATTTTGGTTGTGCAATAAAATGCATATTAAATTCAAACTATTTTTGTGGTGGAGTGTGGAAGATTAGACTATCACAGCCTGAAGAAAGAAGCTGCCCTGTACTCTGGTGGTACGACAGCAGATACTTCTGTATGTCTTGCCAGACGGCAGCAGGGTGAACGGGCTGTGGCTGGGGTGGATATTTTTCTTTAAAATCCTTTGGGCTCTTCACACACACCTTTTCTCCCCAATATCACTGATGTACAGCAGATTGGTAACAATGGGCAGTTTAAATTCTGCAGAGCCCTCCTGTCCTGGGCCGAGCACATCCCATGCCAGTTTGCAATGTTTTCAGTTGATTTCTATTGCTTCTCTGTTAATAGATTAAATAGGACATATGTGTTATGTATAAAGGCAAACTGTTAAGGCTTTGTTGCAGAGATGTAACAGATTTACAAAGCAGCAACAATCAGTGTCTCCATCTAACTGTTGCACAATGCCAGCAATTGCATGTAACTATTCCTTATTTTATCTTCTCATCCCAGTTTTACTCTTTTGCTTGACAGTTGGTAGTATCCTTTGAATATGTGCACTACATTCGTGATCCGTTTTTTAATTTTTTATTAATTTGTGGTGTCTTACTGGCAGGACATACATCTTTAAATGACAGTAATGAATGAGTCAACAGATCCAGGACTAAGCCAACAGGATTGTGATAAAATTGCAGGACACAATGACATTTTATAGAAAGATAGAAAGACTGGAACATTCACATTTATGAAAATTAACCATTCTATAAATAAAAATAGTTTAAGGATCATTTATGTGCGTCTAAGTTATTGGTTGCATCAAATATACTATAAACAATTTAATTGTTGCTATTTATTGAATAATAAAACATGTAAATAACGTGTTTAGATATTGCTGTGTAGTGAAATATTACTGTATTACTGTAAAACAGTATTACACATTTTAATACATTTAATACAATGGCATCACATTTCAGCTGTTTGAAATGGGTTTGGACATGAAGCAGTTTGTGTCAGGCAGTCCGGTCAAGACAACTTATGTGACATTTTTCATTTGTGTTTCACTCTGTTTGTCTGGTCAGGGCATTGTAACATCAATGAAAATGAAAGCTGATAATTAGTTAATGATACATTTTGATTGGCACACAGTCAGCAACACTGGTTTTAAAAGGAAAGCCTCTCAGTGCAGTAAATCACATTCACCAGCCATGAGGGTCCTTGTGCTTGCCTTGACTGTGGCCTTTGCGGGTAAGTAAATCTAAAACTAAAATAACTTAGATGTATCTTAAAGTTAAATTAAATTAAATTAAAATAAAGTTCTGAATATATTGCCTTTTGTTGGATTAAATAATAGCACTTTCATGTAGATGAGTACATGGTAGCAATTATCCACTAATATTGTGTTTTATTAGAACAAAAAATTAAATTAATAAAATGATTATTTTATATTATTATTATTATTATTATTATTATTATTATTATTATTATTATTATTATTATAAGAGAAATACTACTGCACTTGTTGACAGTGTAATGTTGTTGATATATAACCAATGCTAAAGCAAAAAAATAGACACTGAATTCTTCAGTTTTACTAACTGCCTTGTCTGTTAAATACAGTTAGAAAAAAAAAACATGGCATATAAAGAATTACATTTGCATTTTTTCCTTGTTTGTCCTTTATCAACACCAAAATAACATGTTTTCTCATTTTGTAGCGGGTTACCAGGCCAACTATAGTAAGTTGCCATTCTATTACATAAAACATTTAATTCTAGTGTATAATAATTAAAAAGTATCTGTCTCTCAGTTTTAAAATGTTATTGAAGTGTAAATGCTTTCACTAATTTGTTTTCTTGTCTGTCATTGCAGCTCCAGAGTTTTGCCTTGGAAAGAACTACGTCTTCAGATATGAAGCTTTGGTTATGGGTGGTCTACCTGAGAAGGGTCTCGCACGGGCCGGAGTGAAAGTCAAAAGCAAAGTTGTGATCAGAGCAGAGAGTGCTGACACCTTCACTTTGAAGGTAAAGACCATGACAATGTTTTCATACAATGAATTTATGATTAATAACAAGTGCACTAGAATAATGATTTTACATGTAGCTCATTCAAATTGTCTCTCTTCCTTGCAGCTTGTAGAACCTGAAATCTTCGAGTACAGCGGCATCTGGCCCACAGATCCTTTTGCCCCAGCTTCCAAGCTCACCTCAATCCTGATTGCTGAGCTCACTACAACCATCAAGTTTGAGTATGCCAACGGTGTTGTCGGCAAAGTGTTTTCACCGGAAAACCTCTCTGCAACTGTGCTGAATGTCCACAGAGGAATCCTCAACATCTTCCAGCTGAACATCAAAAAGACCAAGAATGTCTATGAGCTGCAAGAGGTAAGAAATAACTAATTTTCATCCTAAGTTCCACCCACAAAACACAACAATACTTAAACTGACAAACTGTGTTTGGATTTTTGTGAACTAGCTTGGCGCACAGGGTGTGTGCAAGACCCAGTACGTCATCAGCGAGGACACAAAGGATGAGCGCATCATGTTGACCAAGACTAAGGACCTGAACAATTGCCAGGAGAGAGTCATTAAGGACATCGGCTTGGCATACACAAAGAGAGCCTCTGAGTGTGAGGCTGTAAGTGAAATTTCCCTCTCGCTTCATACTGTCTAATACATTCCTGGGTGCTGCTTGTTTGATAGTATTGTGGGTCTTGTCAATACAGAGTGGAAAGAGCATAAAGGGAACCTCTGCTTTTAACTACGTCATGAAAAAAGAAGCCACAGGTGTTCTGATCTTGGAGGCAACTGTTACAGAGCTCATCCAGTTCTCACCTTTCAACATCTTGAATGGTGCTGCCCAGATGGAGTCTAAGTATGTGTTTGAATTAAAAAGAAGAGCGCAAAAACAGTGTTGTCAGCACTATTCTCAGCACAATGCGTCACAATGCAGATTGATGTAGTGCTTATATATATATATTCACAGGCAAAACCTGACCTTCCTGGAGATTACGAAGACCCCACTGGAGTCCAACAACGCTAAATATATTCACCGTGGATCCCTGCGGTACGAGTTTGGCAGCGAGCTTCTCCAGACACCCATCCAGCTTTTGAAGATCAGAAATGCTGAGGAACAGGTACTGTAGGAAATATTACATATTCTTTCTGATTTTTTTATTTATCATGGAGCAACAAATTTAAGATGTTAAAAAAGAGTTTTTTTTCTGACAGATTGTTGAGATTCTGAAGCACCTGGTGACTTTCAATGTAGACAGGGTCCACGAAGATGCCCCTCTGAAGTACATTGAGCTCATCCAGCTTCTGCGTATGATCAAATTAGACGAGATTGAGGCCCTCTGGAATAAACATAAAAATAATGTCCAATACAGGTAACTTTCATCCAGAGAAGAGGCATTAAAAAAACATGCCATGGATATTATGATAATATAACGTTTATTTTTCCCAGGCACTGGCTCCTGAATGCTATCCCTTCCATTGGTTCTAATGCTTCTGTGAGGTTCATCAAGAAGAAGTTAATGGCTGACGAGCTGAATAATATGGAAGCTGCTCAAACGCTGTTGATATCTATAAGCACGGTTACAGCAGACCTTGAGTCCATCAAACTTGTCGAGGCAAGCCAACCATAAAAGTTTTCTTGAATATTTTTAAGGATGTGAATATTTGGACGCAAAATTAGTTATTTATTTTCTCCACTCCTCAGGGTTTAATTGATAACGAGCAGGTTAAAAATGGATCAATTCTGCGTGAGATTGTCATGCTGGGCTACGGCACCCTGTTGTCTAAATACTGTTTAGAGAACCCAACCTGCCCAGCTGAGCTCATGAAGGTATGTATTGTTTTTGAATATATTTTAAATAGCTCAAATTCAGTTATAACATCAGTGACATGAATGTTTTTCTGTTCCTCCCAAAGTCCATGCATGAACGAGTTGTTGACGCTGCTGCCAAAGGTAATATCGAAGAGCTCATTATCTGTCTCAAAGTCATGGGTAATGCTGCACATCCTGCCAGTCTGAAGCCAATCATGAAGCTCCTGCCTAGCTTTGGCAGTGCTACTGCTGATCTGCCACTCAGAGTTTACATTGAAGCCGTTCTGGCCACGAGGAACATTGCTAAGAGGGAGCCCAAGATGGTGAGACTACATGTTCAGCTTCCTTCCATTACTAAGAAGGAATACAGTTAATACCTGTTTTATTCATACCATTCATCTTTGTCAATTAGATCCAGGAAATGGCTATTCAGCTGTTCATGGACAGGGATCTCCACGCAGAGCTCCGTATGGTTGCCGCTATCGTAATGTTTGAGACCAAGCTGCCCATGGGTCTGGTGACTACTCTTGCCGATGCCATGTTGAAAGAAAAAAATTTGCAGATCGGTAGCTTTGTCTACTCTTACATGAAGTCCATGACCAGGAGCACCGCTCCTGACTTTGCCTCTGTGTAAGAACTCAAATATGTATTTGTTCAGCATGTTTTGCTTTGTTAGCACCAATAATTAATGTTTTAATGTCCTTCTTTTAGTGCTGCTGCCTGCAGCGTTGCTTTGAAGATCCTCAGCCCCAAATACGAAAGATTGAGCTACCGTTACAGCAGAGCTCTCTATTTAGATGCATACCACAGTAAGGGCATAACAGGATAATAATTTGTCATTAGAGATTTCAGAATAAAACGTGGTTTGACAGTTCTCTTACTTTGCCCTGCAGACTCCTGGATGATGGGAGCTGCTGCCAGCGTCTTCTATGTTAACGATGCTGCAACTCTTCTCCCAAGAGCCATTGTGGCCAAAGCTCGTGCCTACCTGGCAGGAGCTTATGCTGATGTTCTTGAGGTATGGCAATCTTGTCTTACATAGCTAGTTAACACAACAAAAGGTTCTTATATATCTGGCATGTGCTTCCCATTCTTATAAACATTTGAACAATTCACTGTGTCAAATCATAACAGCAAAAAGAAGGAAATGTAGACATTAGATATAACTTAAAATACAACACCTTCAATTAATAATATACAGACAGTGTTATTTGTATGTCAATAGTCATAACCTTGTGTCTATATTTGGTTCAATTTTTTCTGTTTCCTGAACATTTAAAAAATGTGACATAGGCCATTAGTTTAAGAAGGTGACGACATTATATTTTAGTAATAATAATAAAAATACTTACTCATCAAATGTTGTTTTTCCTTTTTTCAGGTTGGAGTAAGAGCTGAGGGAGTGCAGGAGGCCCTTCTGAAAATCGGTAACGTCGCTGAAGATGATGACAGGATGACCAAGATGAAACGAGTTATGAAGGCTGTAAGTTTAAGAGATCACTCCAATTCTAAAAAAATTTAAATTATTAAGAATTATACAATCAAAGCACATTTTATCTATATCATTTTTTTCAGTGTTTCATTTACTTTTCTTCTTCTCCGCACAGCTGTCTGAATGGAGATCTCACCTTTCCAAACAGCCCCTGGGCTCTGTGTATGTGAAATTCTTCGGACAGGAAGTTGCATTTGCCAACATTGACAAAGCTATTTTTGATCAGGTTATTGAGGTACTGCATATTCTACTGTACAAGTGACTGCACAGTTTTACATGTATTATGAACTGAATATGTGATTTCTTACAAGCAATTTCCTTTACAGCTTGCCAGTGCAGCATCAATTCGTAATTACGGCAAGAAGGCTTTGAATGCTCTTCTGAAAGGTTTAAATAAGCATTTCGCTAAACCAATACTGGTTGCTGAGGTTCGTCGCATCTTTCCCACCGCCATTGGTCTGCCCATGGAGCTCAGTTTCTATACTGCTGCCGTGGCTACTGCATCTGTTGGCTGTAAGTTGCACTTGTGTAGCTCAACTGTTGCTGATTTGAGAAAATGATTTATACCGATACTGAAAATGTGTTGTTGTGGTGTTTCTTCACAGTCAATACCACTGTTACACCATCTCTGCCCTCGAACTTCCTTGCTTCCGACCTCCTGAAGCATAACATCACCATGCAGGCTGCCATTACTCCAAGGTAATCCAGGTGTAGCTTACTTGACAATTAATTAAGCTTCTACTCATTAGTTTAACTATCAAAAACAAATTTACTTTGGAAGATCACCCTTAAAATAGATTTTTTTTCTGTCCCTTGCAGTGTTTCCATCCATACCTACGCAGTTATGGGAGTGAATACTGCTTTTATCCAGGCTGCCCTGGTGTCAAGAGCTAGAATTCAGACAATTCTTCCTGCAAAGATTGAGGCAAGAATGGACATGATTGATGGCAACTTCAACCTTCAGCTCCTGCCCGTTAAGAACATCAATAAGATTGCTTCTGTAATGTAAGTACTTTTCCTTGTCACCAAGTAACTTGTATGACCCAGTTTTAAAATGTTCTTTTGCTCGAACTCTTTTTTCCTTTCCCCAACAGTGTTGACACTTATGCTGTTGCAAGAAACGTGGAAGACCTCGCAGCTGCCAAAATCACACAAATGATTCCATCTGAACTGATACCACAGAATTCAAAGAGTTCCATCTCTTCAAAGTTTTCAAAGATTACATCCTTTTGGGCTAGTAGTATGGTGAGGTTAATTCACTGACCACCTTTTCCAACACAAGTGTTTACCCTGTTCCAAATTAATGTGGTGCCCTCTCTTGTGGTTTTTCAGTCAGCATCATCTGAAATCATTTCCATCGACCTGACAAGGAAAATGTCCAGCAACCTGCAATTCAAATCCTTTGAGAGTAAAATGTGCACTGAATTCAGAACCTTTGGAATCAAGGCATGCACTGAGATTCAATCTCGCAATGCTCTCAACTTCAAAAGGTGCCTGCTCTACGCCCTGGTTGGAAACCATGGTTTCTTGGTTCATGTTAGCCCAGGTAAGAGATATAGACAACTTTAAGTAACTGATACAAGTCATTTTGTGAGAAGTTGCTATAAAAGTAACATATATATTAATGTATTTGTTTGCAGCTCCCGGACCAGTCATTGAGAAGATTGAAATTGATGTACAGGTTGGAAAAAGAGCTTTACAAAAGATCATCAAAGTGATTAACATGAGCGAGGAAGAGGAACTTGTCGAGGACAAGAACGTCCTGATGAAACTCAAGAAAATCCTGGTTCCTGGTCTGAAGAACAGGACATCAAGTTCATCCAGCTCCAGCAGCTCTTCTTCTGGTACCACTAGCTCCAGCAGCTCCCACTCAAGCTCCTCCTCCAATACATCATCCCAGTCCTCCTCCGAATCATCCAGCAGCAAGACGGTCAACGGCAGCAAGGCATCAAAGAGAGTGAGCAGCTCTTCCAGCAGTGCTTCAAGCAGCCATTCATCTCTCCGGTCTAGCAGCCGCTCTTCCAGCTCCAGCTCCAGCTCCTCCAGGTCCAGTGCATTGTTCAATGTAAGACAGCTTTACTTCGGAACATCAAAAATAGTAGAATCAAAAAAGGTATGTGCAGGAATTCATTTACAATTTTTTTCTATTGCAGCAACAACTGTATAAGATGAAGTTTATCAAGAACCACATCCACCAGGTAATTGTCAGATTGATGAGCCACATTGTGTACATCATGTTCGAGCAGGTTTAATGTATGGTTTCTTTGTTTGCAGCATGCCATCTCTGCAGCTCATACTGACAGCAAGAGCAGTGCCCACAGCTTCAAGGCCATCTACAAAAAGGTAAGTCATCAGACCAAGCTATTTACAGTCTCTTGTATTCATTGGGATGAATCTAAACTTTCAATAATATAAATCTCTTGTTTGCACTTTAAGGCAAAGTACCTCTCTAAGGAGGTCACTCCTGCTGTGACCATTCTCATCCGTGCTATGAGAGCCGACCACAAGGTTCAGGGATACCAGATTGCAGCTTACTATAACAACGATACCGCCAGACTACAGATAATTTTTGCCAACCTGACTGAGACTAACCACTGGAGAATCTGTGCTGATAGTGTGAAGCTGAGCGACCACAAGCGGATGGTAACAACTTTGATTTAGTGATTTGGCAACAATTGTGTTTCTTGTGTTTGAGATTTTAACTCTGATTTAAAAATGTCTCTTAGGTCAAGGTTTCCTGGGGCCTTAACTGCAACCAATACGATACTACGGTCACAGCTGAGACTGGTCGTGTTGGTGAAGATCCTGCAATCAGCCTAAAGTTGGTCTGGAACAGACTTCCAAAGGACATGAAATACTACGCAAAGAAGTAATGTCACAAACTAATGCAGATTTCAAACATTTTAATCTGTTTTATAAAAACCTGCAAAAAAGTAATGAATTCCTACATACACTGTAACAAATATATAACCTTAACCTTTATGCCTATAGGATCTCTGAGTACATGTGCCCCATCACTAAGAATTACGGATTAAGTCTGGCAAAGGCCAAAAATGTTCGCAAACAGATCAATCTTTCTGTGGCTGCTGCTTCTGAGACAACCCTGAATGTTATGCTGAAGACTCCTAAGGTGTGTGTATTTCCATTATTGACACACACAGCAAATGTCTGCATCATATTATGTAACCCAGTTTGTATTATACACTCTTCATAACATTTAGATTTTTTGATATTACAGATGACCATTTTCAAACTTGGTGTGACTCTCCCCGTTTCTCTGCCAATGAGAGAAACCGCTGTTGAGCTGGAACAATACCAGAACAAGTTGTCCGATAGGATCATCTACATGTTCAACAAGGCAGCCGCAGGTGAAAACATTTAACAGAACAGATTTTACTGGATAGTCAGGCTGATCAGTAAAACAAAACATGCTTTACCGATTATTCTTTTCTTCCCACACCAGCTGAGTGCGCCATGGTCAATGGCACAGTGACCACATTCAACAACATTAAATTAAACAGCAACAACATGCCCCACTCTTGCTACCATGTTTTGGCTCAGGATTGCACCAAAGAACTTAAATTCATTGTTCTGCTGAAGAAGGAACAAACACCGGAGGAGCACCAGATCAATGTGAAGATCTCAAACATGTAAGAACAACAAGTATTTATATCTAAATTGCAGGAATTGTACCCCAAAAAAAAGGACAAAATTAACTGTGATACATGTTTTTCAATTGTTTTGCAACAGTGATGTGGACATGCACCGGAAGAACAAAACTATCAAGCTGAAGGTTAACGGAGTAGAACTCTCCATGGGAAGCCTGCCATATAGCGATTCTAAAGGTTTTTAACTCTATTGATTCAAATGCAACTGTCACGCTAAAATTATTCAATTTGCTGAAAATGAAAAATCACATATTTATATATATTTGCATTCATTTTAGGCACAATTAAGATCTCACAGGAAGGTGAGGCCATCGTTCTCCGTGCTCCCTGCTATGGTCTCCAGGAGGTCTACTTTGCTGAGAATAAACTGACGGTGATATGAGAAATCTCACTACTATCTTTTAGGTTTAGATTTAATCCATTCTGGTAATGGAGCAAAGGCTGAACTGTTTGTTTTTTCCCAGGTTAAAATTGCAGACTGGATGAGAGGACAGACCTGTGGACTCTGTGGAAAGGCTGACGGCGAAGTCAGACAGGAGTACTCCACACCCAACCAACGCCTGACTAAGGACGCAGTCAGCTACGCTCATTCCTGGGTTATGGGTGCAAAGAGCTGCCGTGATGTCTCTGGTAATACTTACAATACCTGCTTCACCCTTCTCTTGGCTTATCGTAGAATTTAAGGATGTCTGTCTTGTTCCAAACGTAAAACTATTGTGCAGTCGACCTTCATGTCTGTCCTTGACTATGGAGATATTCAGTATTGTCATGCTACCCCATCAACACTTCGGCTGTTAAGCTGTTAAAGACTGCTGTAGGTCAACATATGTATATATACAGTGCTTACCTTTCTTTTTCACCCTGTTCCAGAGTGTTACGTCAAGCTTGAATCTGTGAAGCTGGAGAAACAGGTAAACATCCATGGCCAGGATTCCAAATGCTACTCTGTTGAGCCCGTGCTGCGCTGCCTGCCCGGCTGCATTCCAGTGAGGACCACCCCCGTCACTGTTGGATACCACTGCCTGCCTGTTGGTGAGTCTGCAAGAAAGAAACCAGCACAGCTGGTTCACTAAACTAAAGTATACTACATCGTTCTTGTTATATTATACAGCGCCTAACTTCTTTACACTCTCCATTTTGCAGATGCTAACCTGAACCGCTCTGTGGGTCTGAGCAGCATCTTTGAGAAGAGTATCGACCTGAGGGAAACCACAGATGCCCACCTTGCATGTCGCTGCACAGCTCAGTGCGCCTAATACCATTGCCTTTATTCATATTATATGTTCCTTTTATTTGTTGATGTTTCATACAAATACTTTCAATTACTTTGTTTGAACTAAATAAATTACTGAAGCATATGGTGTCTGAATTTCTTCACAAATGCAGCTGCTTAATATACATAAATTGAAAGATCATGTATACTAAAAGGTTGTTCATCCCTTATACGCATTACAACACATGTTAAAATTAAACAAAGATAAAATATATAAATAAGGAATATTTTAAACCAAAAGGCCACCCTCCCCTCAAAAATTAGAAAAAGAAAGCTCATCAATGCTTCTGGAATAAGATGAACAAACATTGGTACTTACAATCTAAAAGGTAAAGGTAAAAAGTCACAAAACACTAAACTGTGAAGTCATAAAGACGCAGTCTGAATGTGACTCCATAAGATTCTAAAAGTAAAACAAAAGGACTAAAGTCTTGATTCTCCAGAATCTGGTAATGCTACAGTAAATTATCACTCGATGTCTGAAACATCTAAACTCATCATCTCAGCTGAAATCAGAGATCTAAGATCTAAGAGGGGGGATCAGAAAACCAGTCAGTATCTGGTGTGACCAACATTTGCCTCACGCAGTGCAACACATCTCCTTCGCATAGAGTTGATCAGGTTGTTGATTGTGGCCTGTGGAATGTTGGTCCATTCCTCTTCAATGGCTGTGCGAAGTTGCTGGATATTGGCAGGAACTAGAACACGCGGTCGTATACGCCGATCCAGAGCATCCCAAACATGCTCAATGGGTGATATGTCCGATTAGTATGCAGGCCATGCAAGTACTGGGATGTTTTCAGCTTCCAGGAATTGTGTACAGATCCTTGCAACATGGGGCCGTGCATCATCATGCTGCAACATGAGGTGATGGTGGTGGATGAATGGCACAACAATGGGCCTCAGGATCTCGTCACGGTATCTCTGTGCATTCAAAATGGCATTAATAAAATGCACCTGTGTTCGTTGTCTATAACATATGCCTGCCCAAACCACAACCCCACCGTCACCATGGGCCACTCGATTCACAACGTTGACATCAGCAAACCGCTCACCCACATGACGCCATACACGCCGTCTGCCATCTGCCCTGTACAGTGAAAACCGGGATTCATCCGTGAAGAGAACACCTCTCCAACGTGACAGACGCCTTCGTAGGTGAGCATTTGCCCACTCAAGTTGGTTACGACTACGAACTGCAGTCAGGTCAAGGCCCCGGTGAGGACGACGAGCATGCAGATGATCTTCCCTGAGACGGTTTCTGACAGTTTGTGCAGAAATTCTTTGGTTATGCAAACCGATCGTTGCATCAGCTGTCCGGGTGGCTGGTCTCAGACGATCTTGCAGGTGAAGATGCCGGATGTGGAGGTCCTGGGCTGGTACGGTTACATGTGGTCTGCGGTTGTGAGGCCGGTTGGATGTACTGCCAAATTCTCAGAAACGCCTTTTGAAGACTGCTTATGGTAGAGAAATGAACATTGAATTCACGGGCAACAGCTCTGGTGAACATTCCTGCAGTCAGCATGCTAATTGCACGCTCCCTCAAAACTTATATGACATATGTGGTATGTCACAAGACATATGTGGTATTGTGCTGTGTGATAAAACTGCAATTTTTTTGAGTGGCCTTTTATTGTGAGCAGTCTAAAGCACACCTGTGCAATAATCATGCTGTCTAATCAGCATCTTGATATGCCACACCTGTGAGGTGGATAGATTATCTCGGCAAAGTGCTCACCAACACAGATTTAAACAAATTTGTGAACAATACTCGAGATAAATAGGCCTTTTATGTACATAGAAAAAGTCTTTCAGCTCATGAAAAATGGGAGCAAAAACAAAAGTGTTGCGTTTATATTTTTAGAGACAATTATAGGAAATGGTAGTGATAGTCAGACTGTTAGCTAAGTAGTAACAGCTACCCTCATGTCTGTACGTTACAGTTTTTTACAATTGCTAAGACACATTTCTTGAAACCATCACCCATTTTCTCAAAACATTAAACACAAAACACAAAACTCAAGCTACATTCACAAAACCACAGACTCTTCTGGCAAAAATTAAACAATGCTTTCAGATCATGCTCTTTTCCAGTCAAAATAGAACAACCTACAGAGACACTACATAAAAAAAATGTAAACACTGCATCCAGTGCATGTAGTTTGATTTAGTTTGATTGTAAATTAACACATTTTTGCAAAATTAAACAAAAGTACAATTATCCCAACTTATACAAATAACAAAGAAAACTTCATACGTAAATGAAAAGCACATTACAAAACCAATTGCAAAAAACGTCAACGTACGATTCAACAGCATCATGCCTTTGTGCTGGGTCCGGCCAGAGAACTTCATCTACTAGCACACGCAATGTTAGCAACGGAGGGGGGGGGGAATCCTCGGGCATGGCGGATCCAGGCTTCACAAGCATCCACGCCTATGTCACCACAGGCCAATGCCATTGCCTGTAGGAGGTTTACCCTGGTGTAGGAGTTTCGGTCACAGACCCTCCAGCGCCACGCAGAAAAAAACTCCTCTGTATGAGCTGTATGGTGGAAGGCAAACATTTATGAAGCGCTGGTTGTTGACCATTCACGTATACAGTGTTCAACTTTTGCTGCCTGTGTTTAGCATTTTGAAACACATGTACATCACAGTGGGAATTGTGTTTTATAGTAAAAGAGAATGTGTTTAGACTTTTGCAAATAGTGTCTAACTACTTGAACTTGTTTAGGGTTTTGCTAAAAGAGAGGTTGATTCGACAAATGGGTTTAGGCAACTGATAATTTGATTAGGGTTAGGGTTAGGTTTGGGGAAGGGTTAGTGTTAAGGGTTCAGGGTTGTGATTTTTTGTGCGTGTGTGTGTGTGTGTGTGTGTGTGTGTGTGTGTGTGTGTGTGTGTGTGTGTGTGTGTGTGTGTGTGTGTTTATTTGTTAGAAACACTAGTTAGCAGGTTGTAGCCACCTCTGTATGTGTTTTACACCACTTATTAGATCAGTTAGTAAAGGCTTTTGTTTGTGTTTTGTTGCTTTTGTTTGGTCCCTTTCTCACCCCTACTTTTGAGAGTTCATTGGAACCAGTTTATTTGTGACATAAACCATTATACTCGTTCAATCCTTGGTTGTTGTGTTATTGTCCCCCTCTTCCCCTAGCTACACCTTGGGGACATAAGACTCCGCAAGAAAGAAAATAAGTGTTTCCCAAAATGTTGAATTATTCTTGTAAGTATGGAGCTAGAGCTGGGGGTTAATTATCTATAGCTTCCATTTCCCAGTTGCAATGCTGTCCAGCACACAGTACATGCACCTGCTGAAAAGTCATGTTGTGGTCACCGTGACCACCACAAATAAAGGGAGCAAACAGCTATAGTCATGGTGCCCCCTTATTTGAACTTTGAAACTTAATTTCAACAATACGATAAAGAGATGCCACACATATTCACACCATTCACAAAATTAAGTAATAGCACTGTTGTGAATATGACAAAGATAATAGTTAAGACAAAAAAAACAGGATTGCTCTTCTATTGTTTTGTCAAATGAATTGTGAGATTTTGTAACATACGTAACTTTGATTTGGCATATATGAGAACAAGGTCAGGTGACCCCTGTCGTCCTCCCCAGCCCAAACCAGCGTTTGTTTGAATCTAAAAAGAGAAACGACCTATTTATGTAATAGGGTGTATTGCTACATTTCCTATTTGGACGTCTTAAAATAATGCATTTTAAATGGATTTCTTCTAACAAAGAACTTAAAATCACAGCACACTAATATCTTAAATATCACATTGCATTTTTTATTTGATCAAATGTATTATACTAAATTGTATATTTGAAGTTTGTAGGATACAATGCAGTCTAACTGGTTGATGTTTCCAGTGCTCCTGCTTTTAAAAGTCAGATTATAGAGATTGCTAAGTATAATGTAATGTAATATTGTAACTGCATTGGAGGAACTCAAAAAATGTCACGTGACAAAAACAGAGAAGACAATCTATTATTGCTATGTGGATTAAGAAATTTAAAAAATATCAATATCGGGGTAACCACATCTCTATACTATTCACTGGATACTTTACATTTATGAGAAACCTTTAAAGTATCTGGGTGTTTAAATATCTAGTTAATTTACAGTAAAAACAAAAGCTAACATTTCATTTTGTTATCTCATTTTAGGATATTTACAATAAAATGCAATTGCATTGTATTTTGTTTAAAACTAAATTTAATAGTTTTATCATTTACATGTTGGATTATTACTTTCTTTTTAATTTAATTTCCGCCAGACAACCTCATAACTTTGGTAAGTTCAGTACTTCATTATAATCAGAAAAGGACAGCATTTTTCAAAACAATGTAGAAACCTATAAGTAATTTGACACTCAATGCATTGCAACATTTACCACAACTAAAGTTACATGAAAGTGAATTATTCTGGTAAAATACAACCTATTTCATAGGTTTTTGGATCTCATTCAGCTCCTCCGTATAGCACGCTATGAAGACCTGGAAATACTTTGGAGCCAATACAGAACCAAACCTACATACAGGGTGTTTAAACATTTTAATAAGATGCAAGAAAATATATGTATACAAGTTCACTCACTTTATTTTCATCTTCCAGACACTGAATCTTGAATGGCATCTCCTGCTGATTTGTATTGTCTTGTATTATATATATATGTATTCATCATGGAGAAATACCTAGATCAAGGGCGTCAAACATACGGCCCACGGGCCAAAACCGGCCCGCCAGAGAGTCCAATCCGCGGGATGACTTTGCAAAGTGTAAAAATGTGTTGTTTTGATCATAAAGTAAAATACTATATATTTCAGTTCCAGATCCTTTGTAGATACACTGTGATCTGTAAGTTGTAATACACATGTGTATATGATAAACTGAGGCATAATATTGTTGTAATTGCACCTTTTTTTCTTAAGAAATTTCAGGTTGTTCATAATGTTTTGTAAAAAGCTAGTTCATTAAATGTGAACATTTTCACAATGTACTTTGGACAATTTGGAGTTTTTATAGTTTATTATGCTCTGATTTTAATGGTCCGGCCCACTTGAGATCAAATTGGTCTGCATGTGGCCCATGAACTAAAATGAGTTTGACACCTCTGACCTAGATAATGACTTGACTGTTGCTGAAACTGTTCAGACTTTGATTGCATCTGTTTACACGGTGACAGCAAACACTGAGACCATCAACATGATTGCGGTGGGTACAGCTCAAAGTAATAAGGTTGTAATAAGGATGGAGGCATGAAACCCTTCTGATTTTGCTCTCTTATAGTCCATGGAGAACCCAGTTCTGCGTGAGATCGTCTTCCTTGGTCTATGGTACCATGATTTCAAAACACTGTGTTGAGATGACTGTCTGCCCTGCTGAACTTATAACGGTGATTTAACCTTGTTCTGTCATACTACTCCTCTGCACATTCCAAGAAAGACAAGAAACTTGTGTTTGAACATTGTATAATGTTTCAAGAATATAAGATTGTCTAGAATAAATCATGTCACATTCATATTGTAAGAATTGTTTTCATCTGTCAATATAAAGCTACTAAAATAAACACAAATTGAAAAGAAAATGGTGAGAAGGATTTACATTCATATAGTCATCAGAGTGGTCTGATGACTATGTCATTTATCTAATTTTTTAAAGCCTTAAGTAACCCTGTCAGTAAATACCTGCCACTACTATATCTGTAACATTTACTAGAAAACAATGTTGTCAACCACATTTCTATATCAAAATATAGAAAAATACTTCATATTTTAACCAGTTTCTTATTGCATTCAGTGAAACAGCAGCACAAATCTACATTCTAAAACATCGTGCCAGTCGACAAGTTTAACATGATGACAGAAGTTGAAAAGTTGTGATATGAACAGAAACATTTAGACAAGAACAACAGCGACCATTAACGAGGGCCAAGCATCACTTTATCTTTTGTGAAAGAATACTATCCTTGGACTAAGATCCTACATATAAGATATGACAGCCAATTAATAAATAAATACAGTTATGACATTTTAAAAACAAAACAGTAAGATAGTAAAAAAAGAAACAATTACATTTTCCCTCAGAAAACCAGCAGCTAACCAGAACTCTTGTTTGGCTTCGAGTGTTCACAGCTATTTAAACATTTCCCAGTCGAGTGTTTGACATTCACAATTCAGGTGTGTTTCTGAAATACCACAAATCAACCATAATCAATAGACACAAACAAGAATTCTGAAAGTTTTTGGCTTTATATAGAGCTGGTCTTTTCCTTTGTGAGTGTGTGGCTGCTGTGGTCTTCACTGTCGTTCCACTGTTTACGCTGAACTGGAACATTTCCATTAAAAAAGACGCTTGATTCTTTAACATGTTCAACCTTTCTCTTTGGTTTGGTTGATCTGGAAATTAAAAAAAAAGTGTCAGTCAGCAATACAGAATAGCTCGATTAATTTAAACTATGCCATCATTAGTGCAAATAAAGACACTGTACCTGTTTTCCGGGATAAGGCAAAGTGTGCGATACATGTCGTCTGTTGGTGGGGACGTGAGTGGGACACATCTGGGTACAGGGGAGGTTGTGCCAGACCCGCATTTGATCAGCTTTTCTGGAGCCGACACTGCAGTCCCCTCTGTTTTAGCTGCAAAGATAAGATGAAACTTAATTGATCCTCATCAGGATGGTGACATAATGATAGTTATAAATAAAAACAACAAGCAGGGAATACGAATGATAACATATACTGTAGCTAAAAAAAAAGAGTGAAGTGATTTAGTTAAATTAAACGGCATCACAGTTGTGGTATAAAGGAATGAGATGGGAACATTGTTCAGACAGTTGATAACCTTTACAGTAAGTATCATTATTAATATCATGTAATATTCAGTTTATTGATTACAATTATTGTTATTCAACAATCAACTTTGGAAAATTCTGAGCCAGTACAATGTAACAGAGTCGACACTCACATATTAAAAAGGCACTTTTAGATTTTGACAACTGGGGTTTCTTTGACTCAGCGAATGGACTCAAGTTTAAAAACTGGTGTTTGAGCCACATTGCTCGATCGTCCTCGAAGGCCTTCCTCTGCAACGTAAATGAGATACAAGTCACCTCAAAAACATTCACATTTTTTTAAACCTAAAAACTTGGCACACTGCTGTTTTACAGGAAGAGCAAAATGTGCCGTATTCCTTAAATTCTATTTCAGACTAATTATTTGAAATCTATATATTTTATTAATTCACCTCATGGCTAAGTCTAATAGCTGCTTCAGTGCAGTTTCTCCTCTCCCTCTCAAAGACTTTCCTCTGTTCCTCGAGGGTCTTCCACTCCTCTCTGAACCGCTCTTTCTCCTGCAGCATGTAGCAGTCACTCAGCAGGGACGCAGTCTCCTCATCACACGGAGAGCTCAGCTGCTGCTACAAGAAAAAGAAGATGCATGGTTTGTTAGCCAGCATTTAACAAAAGAAGTGTTGCAACAAATAAAATACAGTTTATTTCCTCCAACATGCAAACAAGGTTTCAATTTAAGTGGTCAATTAAAACTATGACAGAGAGAAAGAGTAAACACTGAGTTAAAGGTTCAATGTGGAAGATACGCCATAATTTAAACTCAAACCATTAAAACAATTAACTAACATTATCCATGAATTAGAGTACAATAACTACTATAACTAAAATATGAACATTAGAGATTGTATGGACCCAGTTTAGAGGTGAAAAACTGCCTCTTATTTCTTTGGAGCAGGTGGCTCAGAATTACACATTGAACCTTTAAAGCTACAGTGTTAAAGGTCAACTAGTAATATTTTAAACTAGCAGTGTTCCTTCACCTCCTAATCATAATTGATTATATGGTATTCTTGTCTCAGCAATGTGACTTACTCTTGACATTGGCCAGCTGAACTAATGAGTCTTACCTGCAGAAGCTGCTGTTGTGTTTGAATGAAGTCTTTGCACTGCTGGATCTCCAGCTTCAGTCTGTCCATCTCCTCCTCATGAGTCTCCCGGGAAACAGCATCAGTGTTTTTGCTCTCGCCCATCTGAGTTAAAGACGCTGAACAAACAAACCCAGAAAATCTAATTTTACAATTATATTTACTTCCAATCATCTATGTATTGATTGTAACAGACAGGAAGTAAGAAGCCTATGTGCTTTGATTGCTTCCATACAAATTCAGATCTTTGGCTTCAGTATACTGTAGCAGTTTCTCAGGTTGAACAAGGTTCCTTGTTCTATGACTTGACTCTCTTTTGCCACATAAATGGTACAAACGCTTTTGAGAGGAATCCAAATGATCTGGAATCCTTACATGATACAAAGTTACATTCCTTCATGTATCAGGGTCAAACAGGGACAGTATGCTGCATGAAAACTACCTTGGCTGTCCAATCTTTCAACATGGCTCTTAAGTCTTCTCCACTGGAGACGAATACTGTTAGTCAGCTCCTCCCGGGCGTGAACGCAATACAGCTCAAAACTTTCTTTACTGGAATCAAGCACTTCCTCTTCCTCCTCTGAGACAGCCTGACAGTGGAAATTAAAAAAAAATTCAATTCATTGGTAGAACGTAATAATAATAATAATAATAATAATAATAATAATAATAATAATAATAATAATAATAATAATAATAATAATAATAATAACTTCATTTGTAGAGCACTTATCTAAAGAATATCTCAAAGTTTTTCACAAAATACATGAAAAGATAATCATACAAAATACAATAAAATTATAAAAACAATAAGAACTTAAATAATAGTGCACAGAAAACAAAACTAATCAAAAGAAAATAATGCCACACAAAAGTTACAAATCAAAGATTTGCCAAAGATTTTTACTTCTGTCTTATCGGAGTTTAAGTCCTCATTTTATCAATAGCAGTTAAGCACTTAATTAGACTGCCTAGACAGCCAACATTATCTGGCTTAAAGTAGATTTGCGTATCGTCTGTGTAGCAATGATAGGTGACTCCATTAAAATGACTGATATTGTTTCCTAAAGCCAGCATATAATAGGAAAATAATGGGACCAAGAATAGATCCCTGTGGTACACCGCACATCAGTGGAGCTGAAGATGAACCATAAAAGTCTTTATTTGAGAGGTATGACTTCAACCATTTAAGAGTCAGAGTCAGAGAATAATGTTATGGTCAACAGTGTCTAATGCAGCACTGAGGTGGAGGAGTAATAAAATTGAACATTTACCAGCATGGGCACACATCTTGTAAGAGCAGTTTGCAAACAATTGTATTGTTTGCAAAACCCAGACTAAATAACAGGCATGAGGATGTTCATCAGCTGTCAATCAAATTGTAATACATTTTAGTCCACTCTCTCCAACTAATTCCTTTGCTAAAATACTGAGAGCAAAACGAGGAAAAGTGGTTTAATAACCCCTGGTAAGTGATCTACTGTATAATGTCTACATGCAGTATATTAAAAATCACATAATCAAATTGAGAAAAGATGGGTAATGAAGTGAGAGCAGTGACTTGGGAACACCTGTGCCACAGTTGAAAACTAGCATAAAAAGAAAAACTTCCTACCTGTATGCCATCATCTTGATGTTTGTTGTCTTTCAGCGCTGTTTTCCTTGAACTCAGAATGGACTCCATGTCTTTTTTCATCTGCTGCAACACTTTCTTCAACTCTGCATTTTCCAGCAGCAACTCCCTTTGTCGGGTGTCATAGTCGCTCAGCAGAGTCTTGTACATCTCCCCCTCATGCCTTGGGACGACAAAGATAATCATCTATGTTTATTTATCTGTTAAAAATGTCATATACAAGGAAATTCAGCAGTGCCACCATGTTTGAAGCCTACGTACAAAAGAAGGATGATGTAAAATGACAACAAAAAGCCATTAACTTACTTTGCTTCTGTCTTTTCAGTTTTCCAAAGGCTTCTCTTCCCATCAGCTCTTCCAATGCTGTTTAATACATCAATGGCTGGAAGCAAGAAGGCAAATGTGGAAAATTAAAGAGTCACAAAGGGCATGTACATTTGAATGTTGTGTGTAAAGAAGGTGGTTTGATTTTAAAATCTTAAAGGTTTGGGCAAATGGTGGTGCTGAACAGGTTTTCTCTTTAACCTTGTTTCTTCTCCTTTTTGTCAACCAGAAGTTGATTCAAGCGCTCTTTCAGTTTGTTGAATTCTCTTTCCTTCCTTTTCATCTCATGGTTGTACTGGCTGGCTCGGCTTGCAATTATGTTCTGAAGTTTCTGCATCTGGCAGGAGGAAATAAAACAAGTGTTTATTAATTGTCATGTTTTGTTCACCTGACACCAGAAACCTGCCTATGGATTCACTCAACAGTATCTGGGGCAGTAAGCGGGGGAAAGTACCTCTTCTTTTTCATTTTTCAGGTAGTTTTGCAAACTCTTCACTTTCAGCTGCAGCTGTCGTTCTCTCTCAAGGAGTCCCGTGTTTTCTCTTTTGGACAGTTCAAGCTGCTCCTATGATAACAGAACAACATGGACATTTAAAATGAGAGCTACTGTTTCTGTATTGACGAGCAACCTTTGAGGTGCTTAGTTTTTGGTTAAATATTTGTCTTATTATCTATATTTTCATTTGAATATTAACAAAGCGGTTTCACTGGGTTTAAATGTAACTGTACTTTTAATTGGGTGCCGGTGAGCTGCAGGAAGTCCACATTGCTGCTGGACTTAAGATGCTCCACTTCCATGTTTTCTAGGGTCCGGAGGCCCCTGTGGTGCAGCTGAATCAGGTCATACATGCAATTTAGCACAGCCACAACATTCATCTCTGAGCTACCGCTCAACTCGGTCCAAACTGGTGGGAGGCCAAGAGATGACACCTCCTGTAAAAGGGAGAATAAAGGAAGAAAAGGATGCGGACGTTGAGCCAAATAAAACCAAGAACACTGCAGTCATATTGTACAAGCATTAAACCATAAGCATGTACGTATCAATAACTGCACCAATAATACATCAGAGACAAATGTAAGTTTACCAACCTGATTGATGTGTGAGAGACATTTCTGCACGTTGTGCTCTGTGCAGAAGGCACTGAGCATGTAGTTTCTGTGCAGCGATGATTGGCTAACAAGTCTCAAGGGAGATGGACTACATTCAACTGAGCTGTTGCCGATGTCCTTGACTTCTGGCAGAAAATAATTATGTCACAATATATACAGTATGGCCTAATGCTAATTTGTTAACACTTGACAACAAAATGAAACCCCTTCATACAAAGTATAACAACTGAGGTCTCTTTTGGCCTAAAAACTAAGAATAGCAATCTGCTGTAGTTTGTGTGAGTTTTAGTTTAACCTGTTCCTCACTCACAAGGTGTTCTACAGAGCACAAGATAGAAATATTATACAGTAACTTACACACAACTGTTAAAGGCAGAACACTGCAGTACTGTACTTATAGTTAATCTAATTTAGGATGATGCTGACATAAGGTTAAAATCACATTACAAAATATAACAGTGTCATTCTGAGACATGTAAAGGTGTTATTGAACAAATGCGGAGTACAATAGACAAATGTTCAACATGTTTCATTCACAGTGCCTCACTCACTGGTCTACAAAGATGTCAAAATCTAAACTCACCCAGGGAGGACTCTGGCATTGTTGCAGTGCAGTGCAGCCTTCAGGCTGCGCGTCTGGATAGTCTACTACATGTGCAGGACACACAAAGCTCGGCACAAGATCCACCTACGCAGTCAGTGGTCCTGAAATAGAGGGTCAGATTAGCAGGAACCTTTCAACACAGTCTGGATTACAACGCAATGGAAGTAAACATGCAGCTATGAAGGGTGGAAACACGCAGCAACCTAAATAACAGAGTGTGAGGACAGCAGATTCACAAGAGCTAATTCATCTATCACAGGCAACGAGTTAACAGTGATAACATAGTGTACTCAATATTATATTATTATATATAATTATTATACATTTTAATATAAAATATTAAAATGTGTGTTTCAAATGTTTACTTAGAGAGTCTTTCTCAAAGCTTATTATGATTGTTGTGTTGATGATGTTGTTCCTGTAGTTGTGGTTTTTGTATTACACCGTTGTCACTGCAGGAGTATTTAACAGGTTACAGGCTGGGACCAGGCATCTTATCTCAATGCTCTTACAGTCAGCTGATCAAACTAATCCCAGACAGACAGTATGGGGATTTATCTGCACACCACACAATCAGAACATGTTTTCCTCCTGTATGAATAATGCCTATGCTTTCTAAAAGTATACATACTATATACATTTAGGTATCAATAAAACATAGCTAATTATCATAATACAACACTTAATCCTTGGATATAAAAATGCAAAGCATGAGCGTTTAAATATGTATTATTTATTTTATAAAGAACATTTTGTGAATTAAAATGTTCATACATTAAATTACATTTTCGTCACAAGAAGGCTTCGACTCATCGTTAACACAGGGGACCTACCCTTTGGTTTCATGTGATACTTAATCAGCCTGGCGAGACAGATGGCAAGCATACAGCCACAAAGTTTAACAATCCTCTGCTGCTTAGACTGACTACTCAACAAGTGTTAACCTTTAACTCGTTAGTCAAACTTAGTAAAACATCTCCTAATGGGTCATTTTTAAATAAGCATTTACAGAATACATTTTAAGGTTTGTGCTCCCTCTGGGACTTGTAGGATAATAATATTTTTTTTAATTTGATTTTAATTTTAGATAACATTCTCAACCGTGAGGGGATCTTGATGGAATACAAGAGACAGCACAGACTGATCTGGGAAGTCTCAGTTTCTAAGTAGAACTAGTAACAAAACGAATGCATTTATAGCAGTACTGCAATAAATCCTATTATAATAAAGTAATTATTAAATTATTATTTTTTCACATTCATTGATGTGAAAAATAAGACACACTTCTCAGTACAAGTTAATGCAATACAGTTCAACATCACCACAAACGTCAGCCTTCAGAATGACCATAAAGGTTAATCAACACCTCACCAGTTTCAACAATAACTTATAACAAGATTCAAGGTTAGTATATTGCCATTTTACAGGATTACACAAGAAAATGCAAGTTGCAGTTCCTTTATGGCACACAAGAAAACAATTAACTATTGTATATGGTAGTGTGCGGAGGATGAGTTGAGGAGTAGACCTGCAGAGTGCAGAAGCTGCTCTGTAGTATGGTGGTGTGACTTTTACACAGGCTGTTTCTGGGCTATTGTCTTTTAATGCTTTATGACATAACCGGTGTATTAGATTGCATTGTTTTTTTGCTTGTGGTACATTATAAACTGGCATATATTTAAGTATCCTAGGTCAAATGTCACACATGCAGTCCAGAAAAGGCTGTAAAAACATTAACGAGAGAATGTTAACTAGGGTACCTTACGGCTACACGCCTTTTAACAGTTAAGTATGCAAAACAAATGCTTGTGGTGTGACATTAGTTAAGATATAAATGTATTGTAAACTACAAACAGATAACCGAGGAAAAGCCTGGAACAAATGTAAGTAAGGCTATGTTGTTGATGTTGGTAATAATGTTTAACCTTAGAGCAATGTAATGTTCAGGACCCCGTTCACTCATCATCAAATCATGTTTCGGTAATAACGTCAATAAAATAAAACATAACAAACGTGATGCAGCTCAGTACACGTAAACTGCCCACGAAATGTCCCAACAGTGAAACCGAGCTGGCTGGCTATCGCTGCCAAACAAGTTGCCTAGTTACGAAAGCAAGTGTTTACTCGATAAGAAGTGAATACAAAACATATTTCGAGTACTTACTTACCGGTTCGGTTTAAAATGTATTTCCTAACTGCTCCTTGCTTTAAGATACAGCAGCTCCTGAAGCCATGTCGGTCTGAATGACACCCCACTGCACGCAAACCAAAAAGCACGCTAATTGGCCGATTCGTTGTCTAGCAACCGAGCACTGCTCAATATGATAGGCTCTTGGCTGTAATGTCCTTCAAGTGTTTTTAAGTGCAATTCATTTTAGTAGGCGTTTTAAATATGCTAACGTTATTGTTTAACACACTGACGAACAACAAGAATACATACATTTTTTTGTTTTCGTTACAATGACAATGGTTATAATCAAATAGGCCTAAACTAAGGATTACATTTATCGTGCTATTTTTGAAACACCAGTCAAATGTTTCAATGAATTAACTCACATAAAGCAGTGAAAGTTAGTTAGATAGATACACAATATGAATGAACAAAATTATGACTTTAAGTAACTTTAATGCAATTTAAACATCACTGAATATAAAAACAATACAATACAATAGCCCAAGCAACACCTTACAAAAACTACTTCAGACAGTACATTCTTATTTTACCAAAGTAATATGTTCAGTTGTGTTTGACTCAAATCTATTCTGCATCATCAAGGACAACTACATAATTTGTAAATCACTAGTAGCTTGAATGGATTAGTTTAATTACAAAGTAGAATTTATTTTAAACTTTTCATAACACAAAAAACAAATGTAAACTAATATCGTTAATTATGGCTCATTTTTTTTTATCTCCAAAGACACAACATGATTGACCAATCATGTGCCATACTCGTACTCTAATTGTCATTATGAAAAAAACAACATTATCATGTTTAATAATTACACCAGTGCTTGTCCTGTGCAAAAGGATACCAGTTCTTAGTCAAAATGTTTGAACTGTAAAGATTCAGATATCAAAGTTATAAGCTATACATTTTTATTTATTTATTGTAAGAGAGAAAGGAGCGTTGCGTTTGCGTTGAAAGGAGCCAGTTGAGGTGGTTCAGGCATCTAGTAAGGATGCAACCTGGCCGCCTCCCTAGGGAGGTGTTCCAGGCACGTCCAGCTGGGAAGAGACCACGGGGAAGACCCAGGACTCGGTGGAGAGATTATATCTCCTCACTGGCCTGGGAACGCCTCGGGATCCCCCAGTTGGAGCTGGCGGATGTGGCCCGGAGAAGAGAAGTTTGGGGTTCCTCACTGGAGCTGTTGCCTCCGTGACCCGACCCCGGATAAGCGGTAGACGATGGATGGATGGATGGATATTGTAAGAGAGGGTTTTCTTAATTTCCAGGCAGTGAATATCTCCTTTACTTTTAATTTCTCAGAAAAAAGAAAAGTGCCTCAGATTGCAAAAATACAAATAAAGCTATATATGAGAGAAAAATAATGATAATGTGTAATCTAAAACAACAAAACCTTTCCTCAACTCTGGCATGATTCTCTGCATATTGTTTTACATTCCTACCAACAAGTGAAAAATAAATAAAACATTACCATGTTCTGCACAATCGTTTTTTGTGCTTTTTGTAGATATTGGACATTTCTAGAATTCTACTAGTTATTATCAGAGTGTTTGTAGTCATCATCACTTTTGGACAAAACAATGGAGCCGTGATAATGACAAACACTGTTGAACACTTGACTGGTAACATCTATTGGTTTTACATTACAGTATGACATTAAAATCATGATAAACTATTAGTTCATCCTATCATTGTATCTGGACAACCACAACATACTTCACTGGACATCATTTTAATTGCACAACACACAGCCTGACAAGTTTTGCAACAGTTATTGTCACATTTTAGGCTCTACCGAGATCTAGTCACTAACTGACACTGGGACTCCTGTAGATTCAGATATTCTGAGCAGTGAGTCAGTGTAATCGTCTCTCTTTGCTTCAAGCCACCATGTTGTCATCTCCCCTTTTCCCTGTTGGGTCAAGAAGAATGAGAGAGAGAAGAGAGTCATATTGCAAAGCATGTGTCCCTTTGAATTTTAAATAAAGCCATTAGGGTTTGATGGGGGAGCAGAGAGCAGCAGCTGGGGCGAGCTCTTAGCAAGACATCACAAATGTCCGCTGGGACTGAGAAGTAAACCCCTCCCCCATAATCATACTGGCACCACCCAAAAAGAGGTCTTAGGTTACAATGTGAATAGAAGGGAGTACAACTGAATGATACAATACTTCCCTGATAAACAGAGACACCAGACACACCCAGAATATTTTCCTTGGAAGGAAGTTTTGAATTTCCTGTGATCTTTTTTCAAATCTCAGCCTCATAAATCCCTTGTCTTTTTCAAAGGTAGTGCACCAGCTTGATTATGTTTATCACTGCATCTATTAGGATTTTTAAAAGAAACAGTAACCTCTTCAACAGCATATACCAAAGAAGGTAGACATAATAGTATATGCAATAGATCCTACCATCATGAATCAAATCAAATCAAATCAAATGTATTTATATAGCCCAATATCACAAATTATACATTTGTCTCAGTGTGCTTTACAGACTGTACAGGTTACGACACTCTCTGTCCTTAGACCCTCGCATCGCACAAGGAAAAACTTCCTAAAAGAAACCCCATAATTAAAGGGGGAACAATGGAAGAAACCTCAGGGAGAGCAACTGAGAAGGGATCCCTCTCCCAGGACGGACAGATGTGCAATAGATGTTGTATGTACAGGATAAACAACATAGTACAAATACAAAATTTGACAGAAATTATATTGTGTTGAAAAAAAGAGAAAGTATGAATTAATCCAGGAAAATGTCAAAAAGGCTTCCCGGTGTCCAGCAGGACCAGGACAGCAGGCACAGCCACGATTCCTGATCCTGACGTAAACTTTATCAGTGGCAACCTGCCACATGAGAGACACAGAAACTCCGGGGATGATGCCCCGGATGCTGTGTTAGTAACATACATTTACATAAATGCATACAGATAGAGAGGGAGAAGAAGAAAGAGAGGGAGGGGAGGAGAGAGGAAGAGAGCAGGGAGGTGTCCCCCGGCAGTCTAAGCCTATAGCAGCGTAACTAGGGGCTGATCCAAGGCAAACCTGAGCCAGCCCTAACTATAAGCTTTATCAAAAAGGAAAGTCTTTAGCCTGCTCTTAAATGTGGAGAGGGTGTCTGCCTCCCGAACACAAACTGGAAGCTGGTTCCACTGGAGAGGAGCTTGATAGCTGAAGGCTCTGAAGATTATAATGTTCAGTCTTTATTGAAACCTTTTTTAGAAAAGTGTTAATTCAACTTTATGGTCATTTTGGGGGCTGCAGCTTGAAGGTGCTGTTGAACTGTATTGCATACCACAGAGAAGTGTTTCTGTTATTTAGCCTACCCTGATTGATATAAATGGGTTGGACAAAATAATAGGTATAACACAATACACTTTTAATAATTCAATTTAGTGAGATGTGCACAATAAAATACAAAAAAAGGTCCAAAAACGATAGTCATGACTATGACCAAGGAGCCTATAAAACCTATTTTATAGGCTTCTTGACTTTGACCTGAAATAGATTGAATAGAATAATCTTTATTGTCATTATACTCAGGTACAATGACATTTTGCAAGGCTTCTCTTTATGTAGATTAAATAGAAATACATTTGAGGTAAATGTTTTAAATATTAATAAAATAGATGTAAAACATTTATAATATTTATAAAGCTCTCTCCAGTCACATAACATACATAACATATAAATATAATGTTACCTTCACATTAAGTGTTCCTCTGCATGTCAGAATGTAACTTCTGAGCGTGTGAAGCAGGTCAGCTGTGGCACCGCTCACCTGGATCTTCAGCGCTATGGACATAATAATAAACACACAATTAGTGGATATTGTATAATACGAACAATGCGTGCCTTAAATTTATTGTAGCAGTTGTATCTATTAAAAATATATTTTAATTTAATTATCTTGTTATATCAATATGTAGCCTTCTGCATGTTCTGATCAATTTATTCATCCGTTTTTAAATCTTTTACAAATCAACATTATTTGTATTAAACAAGGTAATCATCAGCCTAGTCAAATTTCTAAGCTTGACCCATACATAATGTCATGTATTTATCGTGTATAATTTACAGGATAGTATATTATATTTTGTGTGACATCATTATTGTAACTTTCCATACAGATTTCATAAAATACTTACAGTATTATGGCATATACCTAATACATACAAGAACAATGTAGTACTAGCTCTGTAAATTGTGTATGTAATTATGTAAGACATATGACACAGACCAAGTATGTAATTTGCTAATATTACAACATAAATCACCCGTTTTTTACATGGTGACTTAAAAGCATGTTTGTAAAAAGTGCTATGAAAAGTAGGCCAACTGTAATCTGTGCACAAATCTCAGCTCACTAAAATTTTCCTTACAAAGCTCTTCAGGTCAAGTTTATCCTATATTATATCTTCAAAGTATTTTATTTTTTATTTTGAGCATACAGTCACTCAGTGCCAGAGGATTAGGTGCTTGATTAGCACATTGTCCAACTGCTATGTTGTCCACTTTGCTGTGCTGGTGAGCAAACACAGAGACACTCCTGTTTGGCATGATAGCAACAGCAGCATCACAGGTTAAAGGCTAAATCTGAACTGCCAGCCAGTGAACGCCAGTTACAACAACACTGCGGACACACTTGAATCAATGCTAAACACAAAAAAAGTCATCCACAGTCGTTCAGGTCATGCAGTAAAAAAATAAAGTGAAATCCACCTGATATTCCCTGAGACAAACAGTTCCACTTTGAGACATTAATTGGATCAAAGGCAGTGCATCTAATCCTTCATTACCTTCACTTGTTGATTCCATGCGTGATGCTGTGTTGACAGTGTCCCCAAACAGGCAGTAGCGAGGCATTTTGGTGCCAACCACACCGGCCACAACAGGTCCTGGCAGAATAAAACAGCAGTGATTGAAAGTGGTGGAAATATTGTATATATGACTGAGTCATGATAATGCATGGGAGGTTTTTTAAAGGGGGTATTTTAGTTATTTTCGCCCACATATACAGTATGTATATATGAAGCAGTCAAATCAATGATTGTGAACATACTTTTTAACTGTGATTTTCATTGTTAAACTGATTTTCTGTTTTCATCCACCATGCATTTTGTTATAAAAATCTTAAACCAAAAATATTATGACAGAAATTATGAATAATTATGAAAAATGACAAATGTGCAAACGTACGGGAGAGTTTTCTGGGGACAAAGGAACATCAGAAGGGTTTTTATTTTTTTAACTAAAATATATAAAAAGGCAGCCCATGTGTCCTCAAATCTGACCTGCATAGCAAGTCCCACGATGATGGTTAAGTCTTGCAAAAAGCAGTTTTTTATACAAGCATGTGTTGCTACAGTTGATAATGAATGTATTATATTGGTTTGTGCAGACTTGATGTCAGGCTGCATATCTGATAAGCATGTGATAATGCTTTAAACATTCCTCTCTTTGAATCAGGCCTTTTCTTACTTTATCTATCTTACCTACTATACCAATACCTATAATTGATGTTTTCATGTTTTAGAGATGCAGTGGATTATAGTGCAGAGTGGGTGCGTCAGCATTGAGGAGACAAAGTTATTACAAAACTTATGTTTTATGACCAGATGCGGAGAATTTCATTGATAGAAATCTAATATCTTTGGTCTTGCCCGTAAAATAATACATCTTATTAAGTTAAAATGATTATTACAATTGAACTTTTTATTTAATTGTATTAACGTTTAGCTTCTCATGTATATGCAAACAGGTGGTGTAAGGCTCCTCTCACATTCTGCATTCTTTAAATATGTAAATCTGTGAATGTGTCGTCTAAACGCCATAAGTTTTCAGCACAGCTCTAAACTGAGAAACTGATGCTGGATGCAGGTGAGATGTCCACAGTACCTGAGTGGATGCCGGCGCGTATCTTCAGCTGTGTGTTGGGTTTGTGAGGGATCTTGAAAGTGTGACAGACACTGACCAGATCAAGAGCCATGCTGGCTATCTCTCCAGCATGATTGATGCCATTTTGCTGAGGGACCCCAGAGACCACCATGTCTGGAAGATAAGCCAGTATTCCATGTCAAGACACAATACAGGAAGAGAAGTGAGATGCACAAAAACTGTAATGTCAAAACACACATTCAGACACTCTTTAGACGTTTCTGCTTCTCAACACAATTTTAGTTTTATTATAGAGGCTAGATTTAATATATATGTTTTTTAATGGTAGTGCTTTATCAACATGATTTATCACTTTTTGTTAGTAGTTCAAAATCAGTTTATCATCCTTACTTACAAGCATCGCCTATTGTCTCCACTTTGTAGACATCGTAATTGTCAATAATGTCATCAAAGGTGGTGTAGAGCTGGTTGAGGAAGTCCACGACCTGGTGGGGAGTGCTGGCACCAGACAGCTGAGTGAAGCCGACAATATCGCTGTCACAGGGGAGTAATGCGGTGTTAATCATTTCTAGTTCTACATGTACATAACAAAACAGTCTCCCTCTTCATGAAAATTATACTCCAAACAATTCACAACCAAACAAATGTCCATTACAAGTCTATGTTATGAACTTGCTTTCCACATCACATACCTGAAGTAGAGGGTGGCGTTGGAGTAACTCTGAGCCTCTGATGTTCGACCTTGACGAAGGTCATCAGCCACTGGTTTTGGTAACATACCTGCACATGAATTTCCTAACTTAAAAAAAATATGTAAACCAATATAGTCTGTGGGGAAATGGGTAGGAATGACTAAGGTGCTGCTTATGCACCACTAGATGGCAGTGAGCACATGTGATTGTAAAACTTCAAGATGTACACGTCAAGTGTAAGTAACTCATGTGGATGATTAACTGACATTAACTTAACAATAACAACCAGGCCTTAGGCAACTTTCCATACACTGCACACATATGCATACATATTGTAATGAATGCATATGTGCACATTTTATAGTTTACTGTTCATCATAATGTAAATTGAGTCAGTGTCATCTCTGTAATGTCACCAAGACCAATTCCTAAAAGCTGTACTGGTCAATAGCATGATTCTGCCTGGGATCAATCATGAGAGCCATGCAACTCTTTCACATCACTCCACACTGTTATCCTCGCTCACTGTATAACAGCCTGTCTGTCTTCTGTTTCTCTTGAAGAAGGTCCTGTGTTCTCTCAGCAACTATGGCCTCCAGATGTTTGCTGTACTTCTCCATCTGCAGTTAAACAAACTCTGTTTGTGTCTGAAACTCAAAACAATCTAGATGGCACGAATAGCATTTTCTATTTGTCTTTAAAGTACTACGGTTTTGGGAAATTAATCCAAATAATATATTCTATCTGTATTATTCATAGTATTTTTAATACATACTATGTAGCTTTTTCACCAATGTTATTCTACATTATTGTACCATATTTCAGTGGGTTATTACCAGGTTCATCATCATGTCCACAGGGCTGACTTTGTGTGGGTTCATTTTGTCGAGATTCTTCTTCACCTGCTCAAACGTGGGCCTCATGGTGACGTTATGACCCCAGCACTTCTTAATGAGCTAATAAGAGAACAACACCTCATCATATGGCTATATCATATAATACTAATACTAATATAACATGACAGAGCGTTAGTACCAATACCGCATTGTTTCATGTACAGTTAAACATTTCAACATTTGCACATGTGACAGACCTCACAGTAGTCTTCTTGACTGGGACAGTCAGTATCTGCCTTCCCTGCTTTCACTTCAGGCAGAAGGGGCCGCCACATGATATCCACCCTCACTCCCTCAGCCTGGTCCTGTCAGAGAGGACTGCTGGTTACAAAACTAAGATCAAAAGGAAGCCGAAGGTTGTAATCTATGGAGAGGGCTGTCACACTCACTGAAATGAGGTCAGAGCGAGTTGCAATCTCAACCAGAATCATGGAGTAGCTGAGGACAGGAGGGAAAAGTAGAGATTGTTTTCATGCATTTTCCAGCGCACCATGCACTTTTCATGTGTATGAAGATACTTGCCTGTCCACGGTAACTCAGTTTCCACATCTTTGAGTTAACTGTATCAAATTTTCAAGTGCGATCCAAACTGAATTGCAATTAACTGCTCATACAGTGACACTCAAACACACCTGTAGACGTCTGCTGCTACCGTCATATTGGAGCTGCTTTCCAGCAGGACCTCTGGGGCACAGTATACACGATTTACATTCCCACAATTGAAGCCATTACTGATAGCCTCAAAGTCCGGTCTTCTGTAGGCTGTGAGCCCGTAATCTGAAGCCAAACACAGAAAAATATGTGAGTATGATGAGGCAGGATGTTGTTTTTCACTTTGCCTTGATAATAACATTGCTGCTGGTGTCGGATGTGCCTGAGTAGTGCAATGATTCTCATAAGGAGATGTTTTTGTTTCATAGTGTAATTTAAACTGTGTATCACAGATGTGCGATTGCTGAAAACCAAAATGCTTTGATGCTGCAGGATTTTATTACCTGAGATTTTGCACACCCAGCGGTCGTCAATAACACAGTTCCTGGAGTGAAGTCTCCCATGAAACATCTTGTGCTGGTGGAGGTAAGACATCCCGCGGGCGATGTCAGTGGCAAAGGACAGTCTACATGGGGGAAGAAACTTACTGTTCATGTGTTCTTTGCATTTGTTTTCAATCAAAGGTAAAAGCCAAGGCAAATGATAAATAATATTGGTTCATGCCACACTCACAACACAAGAATATAGTACTGCACATGTATGTCTCGAAGCTTGCATTGCATCATGGGCTATTGGGAAATTTAATATTTAAGTCTTTTCTATGATAATTGTTTCCTTTGTCAAATTGTGGTGTAAAATGGCTCCAAAATGGTGGAACGAGCTCCACATTGACGTCAGGTCAGCAGAAAGTCTTCTCACCTTCCGTCACAGACTGTTTCGACAGCACCTTGAACAATAATAAATAAAAATGTGTGTGCACTAAATTGGTTTGGCTTATTTGTTCTGCCCTTAAAATGATTACACCTATTTGAAGTTCATGTACTTGCCAGATTCTTCCTGTATGGAGTTGTATCCTCATGATTGTTTGCACTTATTCTAAGTAGCTTTGGAAAAAAGCGTCAGCTAAATGAAATGTAATGTAATATACTTAAGTACAGTTCTTAAGTCAATCTACTTAGTTACATTCCACCATTGCTACTAATACTTAAAAAGAATATTATCAAATGATAAACATGTTTTTTTTAAATGAAGCTGTGTGTGATGTTTTGTCACCTGAAGCCCCAGTTGATGGGGATGTCTTCGCTCAGCAGCACATCAGACAGACTTCCTTTGGGGCAGTGCTCTGTGATTATGCAGACAGTATGGGACTTCGATCGAACCACCAATGAACTTGCATAGATTGGGGTGGTCCAGTAGCCTAGCCGATATGAAAAATGACATAAAATGCAGGGGTTGGGGAGGTTTTATTATGTCTTTTAGAAAGTTATTTGTGTCCTCTACCTCTGCAGTATTTCTCTTACCTAACTTCTTTCACCTCCTTCCGGATGGTTTTACAGAGTGTGAAATGTTTATTCATGATGTGCTTCACTGCCACCGTCCTCCCATCACTGCAAGACAGTTAAAATCATCAAAGTCGACTTTGTTATATGGAAGTCATTTTTAGCTAAATTCATAATTTTATATTTGTGACGTGCAGAGGAACCGGTCATTAAAGTTAGTTTCTGTCAAGAACTGATTAAAAGTATCTACCTACCTTAGAAGAACATCTATTTTATGTTTTTCAGTGGTTTCATGAAAGTGAACTGACATTGCATATATATATATATATATAAATATATAGCATTATATACTTTTATTTATGGGTTTATATACTTATATATATATATACATTTATATAAACTAATAATATAATGTTTCTCACTAGAGGCCTGGCTGGATAAAGTCTTGTTTGAAGGAGGGGTTTACTCCAGTAAACACGGTAACATCAGTAGTTCGACTGAAGGTGGAGTTACTCTTGACGCGCTGCAGGCTCATGGTGCTGCCGAGGCCCATGCAGCATGCTCGACCTGCAGACAGCACACAGTTAGATACTCACATAATAGCAATGCTATATATACGGTATATATCAAATATCAAAATCAAATATATTCCTCTCCTTTTAAAGTGAAATGAAAGTGATCCATTCCTGAAGCTCACTGAAGTGAAAATCTACAGCTTTCATGTAAGCAAAGTTTTCTGTATGTGTATACAGTATCTTTTATCAACGTCAGAGTGAGACATTTTACCAAATACTATACTCTTGTAGTTGATGATCCAGCTTTCATCCCAAAGCATCCTCTGTTTCTGGTACTGGATCCACTGCAGGGAGGAAATTAAGATGAACATCAGTGTGTGCGTGTGTGTGTGTGTGTGTGTGTGTGTGTGTGTGTGTGTGTGTGTATGTGTGTGTGTGTGTGTGTGTGTGTGTGTGTGTGTGTATGTGTGTGTGTGTGTGTGTGTGTGTGTGTGTATGTGTGTGTGTGCGCACGTGCGTGTGTTGTACAGACTGACCACAATGGTAAGGATGAAGCCGCTGCTGAAGAGAGCGACTGGAAGCCCGATGGCCACCTTGATAGCGATGGACATCGGGCAAATGCCACAGTCTGCAGGACAATTCAGACAGTTCTCCTCCAGCTCGCAGACATCATCCCCGCACACTGAGACACAATTACATATACTAAGTAAGTAATAGATCGTTAACTAGAAGCAAAACCAGGTTCAGGATGTAAACAAGAGTGTGCTCTGGAGTCCCTTCGTCTGGTTAATAAAACAACTTTATATAGTTCTGCATTGCTCAAAAGTCAACACCACAAAGATTTAGTAATTTTGTACAAATATAGAGTTATACCGGATCAGGACGGAGCAGCAGAGGCATTATTCCGCACATACTGCAGGATTCAACATATCAACAAATGGAAACTTAGTAGACTGACCTTGAGCACTGATAACAAGCACTTTGGACTCCAGTGCTGCGTGCATCTCTCCAATTTTGACATGAGCAATGACTGAGGTGACTCCCACATGGACTAGCACCACCTATAGAAGAATACAGCATGATGTACTGTGGAAGAGTTATGTTATACTGTAAGTATATGAATAATTCTCAGTCAACAATATCATTTACATGTTTTGTTTTATAAGTAAATTAAACAACAAAATCATGGTTGGCCGTTCATGACATGCATGAAAAACAGTTCTGCGCATAGTTGAAAACAATATACATAGAAAACAATCCCTCAGTTAACTGTCACACTTTATTTGACTAAACTATGTCTTCATCCAAACAATCAGAAAGATGTATGAAGATGTATGCGTCAATCAAATAAAGAATTGTTTGTCCTAGTACATCTGTGTAGGAATTTAATTTTAATTACAAACTGCTGCCTAACAGACTACAGGCTTCACAAAGGATGTGTCAGTTTGATGTTTTTATGTTTTTATGTTTTGCTTAAGTGCAAGTTGAATTCTCCTTCAGACAACAAAGTTGAACATCTGCCATTTCACAGATTCTTTTGTACTTTATTTAAAAGATTTGTGTCTTTGTGTGGAAATAAACTACCGGTATACATAAAATGAAATATGTGCAGGTATTAAAATGATACAGGGCTGTAAGAAATACTACAAATGTTCTCCAAACCTCAACACATGTTATAACTTTACCCATTCTTTTGAAGGGTTTTGTTTGTGTTGGCTCACCTTTGAAGTCCAGTATTTCTGGGACATCTTGCCTGCTTTGGAGACAGTGTGAGTCACTATTTTACCATCGTCAGGAATCCACGGGCCACAAATTCCACCTTGTTTCTGCAAAGAGACGACACAACAGTTTGGAGAGGTTTTATTTCAAAACGTGCCATTTAGACACCTCATTCAGTTAGTAAGTGCTGATATTTCAGATAACTGTTATTAGGTTTCAACAAGTCTGTGCTCACTCACAGAGTAGATGTGTCTCTGCTGCTCTAGAAACTTTTAATACCATTAAATAAATAAATAAAACATTTAAATCATATTTTTTATTAGTAGAATAATAATAATAAATAATATGTTTAGTTTAAATTCATAAATTGAACTTTATGTAGTTTTTATAACTATATTTTATCATTCAAAGTATAATTCTATTACTTTTGGGCAATGTTTTTTAAGATGGATGAGTTATTTCTTCACAAAAGTTGCTGCTTCACCGAGGTTTAAAAGTCGCGCTGCCTTGAGAGCAAATCTAGAAGAAGCATCAAACATTACATAATGTCTGCGTTTGTGGTGAAAGTCGGAACAGAGGCGAAAGCCCTGTAACACGAGTCATCTGGGCCAGATTTTACTGTGATGACTGATACACGAACATCTTAGAGAAATGTATAATTTAGCTGTAATTCTTTTAGTCAATGAGATTTTACAAACACTGCAAGATGTCTCACGCCATCAATTCACAAAGGGTCAATTATTAGAAATCAAGCGGAAACCACAGATATTTCACAACATCAAAGTTTCCAAAGATAACAAATCTTAAAATAAACTTTGTAAAAGGTATTATATTTAAAAAAAAAGGCACAAAACCTGTATTGGTACAGCTAACTGGTGTCTTGTATTTTAATATTTCCTCCAAAGAATCATACATTATGTAATGAAGAGCTGTAATGATGTAGCCTAATGTACATGATCTTGTAAAATACTACTATTTCTTAAAGTTGCTTAAAAAAAGGAAAATGAGGGTACAAAGGTTTAACAGAATGTGAAATACTTAATGAAAAGAATAAACCATAGTCAGATTATCCTGAATAATAGACATTGTGCAATATTATAGACTATTGAGAAATAAGAGTCCATTTGATAAATAAAGATAACACAACAGCCTACAGAAGCCCTGAGGGGCAAGCGAGAAAAACAAATCGGATCTAAAGAAAATTCTCACCTGTGTTTATGACTTGACGACAACTGAATACAAATGTTTTGCCAGCATAGTTTTTCTAAATTCCTTAATTTTTTTCTTTTATATGTGAAAAATGTTTTGCCAGATGTAATACTCATTACAGCCACAAGAGGCGGTAGTGCATCAATCCACCATGTTATACAAATATAATAAATTAATTCATGTTTTCTTGAGTTTTAATTTAATAATTGATTATAACTTGCTAACACAAAATATATGCACATTGTGTTTAGAGTGCAGGCAGTGATGGGGTAGGGATTGACAAAATAACAAACATTTAGAAAAATAAATAATAATAAAATAAATAATAATAAAATCTCTTTTTCTTCACCTGTTCTCAAGTCAATAACACACAGGAGAGAAAACAATTAAATCAGACCACAAGAATCTTATTTTCTTACTCCTGTACAGCTCTAGTGTAACCTTAAGATCAGGTTTGCTTGCTGTAGTTTTCTTTATATGAGGAGAAGAAGATGATGAGAGTGTGGGCTCTGTTTGGTGAAGATGAAACCAGTGTTGAACGACACTGTTGGGTACCCACCATAAGACCGAGAGGACACGAGTGGACGTTGGCATGATACACGCAGCAGTTCATGTCATTAGCGTTGTTCCAGTTTGCTGGGCACTCATGTTCATGACAGAACCTCTTTGCCTCTGACGCATTACTAGAAGGAAACATTGGTGGGTAGACAAAGAAATAAATTAACACAAAACTCCGGGATGCTACAAAAACCTGCAGATCCGCTTGCCTTTCTTAGAGCTTAAACTTGAAAATGAAAGCCGCCTTAAATAAGATAAAATGCATTTAACTACACATATTTAACAGTCAGTAATAGGTAGTTCATTATTTGTATTATCTGATTAATTGTCCTCTTTCCTTTTTTCATAAGTGTATTAAGACACTGTGTGATGTGAGTTTACATAAATGTGTGTGCGTGCGTGTGCGTGTGTGTGTGTGTGTGTGTGTGTGTGTGTGTGTGTGCATTCTGGGTATGGCAGACGTTTAGCATGGCAAGTTTTTATGTAACACACTTACCTGAACTGGAAAATCTTGTTCCTGACTGCGTACTCGTAGAAGGAATCTGAGGCCGTCACCGTGTATGAGACATTGAACTCTTCCCCGTTGGTTACTTTCTCTGGAGGACGCTGCACCCAGGCCATTTCAAGACCTGTGACAACACACATGCTCATCACCTGAACATACACATTCAAACAGTGTACATATGGTAACAGGTACTTTGTGCTGTATTTGCACATACTTATGTTGAGCCCCATCTACTAAGTCACTGTAATTAATCCTGGACAAATGCTGTAAATGTTGTCTCCTTCCTTTTCAGCCACAAGAGGAAAAGCATCCGCGTAACACTTTCTGACACCCATAATGCATAACTTATAATGTATTATAAACATACGTATAATGAGTTATAATTGTCTTATAGCATAGTGTAATTATAGTTATAAGCACTCATAAATCTTCATAATGATTTAAAACAATATTCATAACCCATTATAAAGCATTTTATAATTACTTATAAGGTCTAGTATGATAATACTTCATATTTGTCAGACACTGACATGTTTTTTTTTATTATAATGTGATAATAAATCACTCTCAGTGGTCATTACAAAATATCATTAACATGTCAGTGAGTGACCAGCTGAAGTATTATGATACTTGACCTTATAAGTCATTATAAAAATGCTTTAAAACGTGTTATGATTATTGTTATAAAGCATTATGAAGACGTTTGAATGCTTACAACTATTATTATACAGAGATATAAGCAGATTATAACGCACTATAAGTATGTTTATAGAGTACTACAGACATGGGCTTCATAGAACGTATCGATCAGCTGTTTCAACTGCAATGAAACACACAAACAAACCGAAAAATAAATCCAAAAACTTACCACCACAGCTGATCATGTTGTAATCATTTGGACCGTTGAGCGGCCAACAGTCGTACTCTGTGTTGTCCAGATCATGCCAGCAATTTACTCCCTGCAGGCAAAGACAGGATTGTTCTATGTAAAGGCATTGATGGTGTGTGTAAATACATTTCAAAAGCTTAATGTAGTAAAGTATTTTATCTGAGAGTCAGAGCTCGTTGTTCGAGTATGTTATTTAATTAAAGAGTAAAAATCAAAGAGCAGCTGACCTCAACTTCACTAGCAAAAGTACTGTGTTCAATAAATGTAATTAAGAATAACAGTATTATCTTTTATTCAAGATAGATTACAGAATGTTTTATAATCAAGGAAATCAGCCCCACAAGAAGCTGGACAGTCACCCAGCAATACACAGTAACGCCACAAGCCCATGACCACATGTCCGTAGCAACAAGTGTTTCTGACAAGACTACAAAAGCAAGGGGGGAACCTCAGCAATAAATTAAAATGTGAACATTACACAAGCAGTTTACACTGCAGTTTATATTCCTGCCTCTGTGCAAATACCCTGATAAGAAAATGCATCACCCATGCTCTCATTTCATATTATAGTGCAGTCCATTAACAGGTTACTGTTAAATATCTGTGGCTATTAGTCCACATTTCATCTTTGGAATTAAATATGTTGTAGTGTCATGTTTATTAATCCTCTACTATGTGAGAACTTACCAGCAGGAAACACAGGTAAAGGGATGCTGCTGTCCAGAGAGCCATGAGGAGGTTTGCTGTTGTGGCTGGACCCGCTTTGAACAGACTGACTGAGTGAATGACCAACTCTCTCTGTGTGTGTGTGTGTGTGTGTGTGTGTGTGTGTGTGTGTGTGTGTGTGTGTGTGTGTGTGTGTGTGTGTGTCTGCAGAGGCTGACCCTCTTCCTTGTCCCTAATTGTCCAATCAGCAGAAGAGGCTTTTCAATCACAGGTTGATCATGTACTATTTCACAAGGTGCTTCAGCTCACCTTCACTGTCCTACAGGTCTCTGCTGCACCTGAACTCACCATCAAGGTATTGTTTACTGTTTAAGTCTTCTGCATGAACGCCATCAATACTGTCTTGAATTACTGCTGTTTTTTTTAAACACTTGAGAGTAAATTTGAACATGATTGTAGATTTAAAGGGACAGTTCACCCCAAAAACAAAAATACTTTTTTTTTTCTTACCTGAATAACATAGTTGCACGGTTCACCTTTAATGATAATATTATCATTAATAATAAATATTCATATATGTGAAGAGACTGTCTGATCACATATTATTGTTAATTGTTTCTCACAACAATTATTAATAATGATTTACCATGGTAGGAAACACAGATATATTTAAACATGCAACATTATTTATTTATATTCTCAATCTATTCAACATTTGAAAATCAGAGTTATCACATCTCTGATATTTTTGTAAACATCTTTATTGACAGTTTTGTATGAATGAGCACATTTGTAGCATTTTGTTCAAAATCACACCATTTATATTTTAGTACAAAGTATCAACAACAACAAAATGTGGAAATAATTAACTGTCACATCTTCAAATCATATCCTGTTTGTACAAACACTAACTTTGTAACATCAGAGAGTGGAGATCACATCGGAACCTTTCTTCTCGTCTCTGAACAGTGTTTTCAATAACATCATTGCACCTTTCAAGACCTCTCCGTCCGAAAAGGCTTTCTTGTTCTTAATTAAATAATGTGCAGCTCTAAATGAAGCTTCCGATGCTTTGTGTGACTTGTTGACCGGCCTCGTGAGAAGAGATGCTGCTGTTCAAAGCTGCCTTTAACTCTCGGCTTATTCTGCCCGCAGTGCTGCAGCTGGTAGTTAGTTAGTTAGTTAGTTAGTTAGTTAGTTAGTTAGTTAGTTAGTTAGCATGGTAGCTTCTGTGACACGTACTGAAGTGTCTCCACAATGTGCCGCTTTGCCGTCGCCCCGCAAATGAGACATACACACTTTTCTTTCACTTTGTAAAAAATAATTCTTCCTCCCAATCAATGTGATAAAAGTTAGTTTTCTTTCGCTTTTCTGTCATGTTTAGCGTAAAAAACGCACCTCGCGCCCCACCGTAGCTGCTCCCGCTAGCTTGAAATGGAGATTTAGCTACAGGGTCAGAGTTCATATACATAAAACATTTTTGTTTTTTAAATTCTATATTCAATATTGTCATTTTAAAATAATGAATAATTCAAGTGTTATTGATTTATTTATTTTTAAACAGCAAAACAATTAAATAAGAATTTTAGACGGAGCTCCATGGTGACTAGTGCTATTTTTAGAACATGCCCTGCCGGCGACCCACGTGGTCCCTACGGGCGACCAAGTGCCCGTGGGCACCGCGTTGGCTACCCCTGAACTAGATGGAACTCGGCTTGTAAAAATACTTTTGAAAAACTCAACAACAATGTCTCTTTCCAGAAATCATGACCCAGTTACTCAAGATAACCCACAGACCTGGTTGTGAGCATACTATGTAGGAACTATTTTCTTTCTACCATATTACTGCGCAGAATAAATTGTGCATCTACTCATGAACGAGAAGCTCGTGTTTGTGACAGCACAAGATGATAATACTAATGGCGTCCTCCTTGGCTCAACTGTAATGTTACCAGTACACCAGCATGAGCCTCTCGTCGATAAGTAAATGCACGCTTCCTTTTGTATAGCAATCGGGTCAGGATATCTAAAGAGACCTTACTGTTGAGTTTTTCATTTGTTTTTGTTTTTTGGCCGTTTGACCTTATACGTAGATCTATTACATTTGAAAGAAGGCAAACATCATCATTTCCAAATCTCCAACACTGCAACATGTATGGGGTTTGTTTAATGTTTTCTAAACACAAGTAGCCACAACAAAACCCCTATAAAAATCAACTCAAAATGACAATTGGCAAAATTATCATTTAAATCAGGAACTATCTGATCAGAGCATAATTCAACAACATGTGTGTGTAATTGGGCTAAATGAAAGGCAAATTGTAAACGCTTTGCATAAAAGCGCTATGTAAATGCAGCCCATTTATAATTTCCTTATATAATAAATTATAATATGTAATAATAATAATACATTCAATTTGTATAGCACTTTTCTAGAAATTCAAAGACGCTTAAAGTGTAAAGTGATTTGTGATAGTGCACTGTTAATCATTATCTTGATGTCAAACTCCTTGCTGCCATTTCTCAGGTATAATATTGTGTGTATCATTGTGTTCAGTTGAAACTGAGCTGGGAACTTTGAACTAGGCCTCTGTAAGTCCCGGCCTTTATGGCACAAGGGTTATTTATACAACAACATACCGTGTATGTGCTGATTAAACATTTTTACTTCTCTGCCTACATCTGTTTGCCCTGAGATTAAGACGAAACCAAAAGACAGCATTTCTGAACATCTGTGAAATTTAATTGGCTTTTTAAGAATGCATAATTACAGCACAGCTGTAGAAAAAAGCCCGCCACACCACACAAGTTTACAGTTGAGGATGCAATACCAGAGTGCCAGGCAGCAGTCACAACAGGTCTGCAGAGGGCAAACAGTACTGCCTACAAAACAGCATGTTGTTAATGGAAATGACATGAGTTTAATCAAGTTACACCTCAACCTGAGACATAAACTGAATGTCATTTACATCCTGAGTAGTTTTCTATAAGCAAAGTCCACAGGGTTTAACCTTTTCTTCTGCTGTCAAAGGATGTTGGTTGTGTTTAGGGGATTAAATCCTGAGCAGTATGTTACAGTAATAAAAGGAGTTTAAACATGTAATTAGAAATGTCGTAAAAGCAGGTTACCTGGATTATGGGGGGAGTAAAAAAAGGGCTGTGGATTTGTGGTTGACAAGAGTAAAAGGTTGTGAACGATATAGTTTCATGATGACTTGAGTAAATAAGAGAGGAGATTCACATTATGTAGTATGCTATAATAAACAGCACCCTTTAAAATGAATGACTGTAATTTACATCTAGATGCACATACAGTAATATGCACTTTATAACCTACTGAACACGTTTTAATGTTTAAATGTGTTTCACTTTTCCTTTAGCCTACAACATTTAACCAATTTCCAGATGTTCATGGGTGACATTTACAGGATAATTCCAATTGTGTCAGGTTACTGTCAATCACAGAAAGCTGTACTAAATTTAAATTTAAATACTTGCATAAGTATGTGGTTATTTTTACTGACGCAAGTGTGTGTCTTATTCTGATCTTGTTCCTCAGAGTCAATTCTGTTTTTCTCCAGCTCTTTCGACAATAATGTTACTGACTGGAAACTAAAGGTCATCCACTAATTGGCCTTAACAGAGTAAATCATCCTAAAGTGGCAGCTCTTGAGCACCAGAAATCTTAAGCAGCGGCACTTCATCAACTAAAGAGTGCTGCAGGTATGAGTCCTAAAACCTGGAAATGAGTCAGCATTTGTATTCCCTCATCTCGAGGGCAATGTTTTTTTGGTTAGATGTCTGAAATAAGGTCTGTGGTTAACACAAGTTTAAGAGATTTTCACGTTTTGTTCTACAACATAAAGTACGTCAGTAGAAATCCCACTCGTGAATTTTCAAGCTTTTACGTGTCTTAAAAAGGAGGTGACTAAATGGGACTACTAAATGTCTTCAGGCTTAACACAAGTCCGCCTTCAGCTTAATGGTGGTGACGTGAATATCATGCGACCGTGGTGTAGTTTGTTTATAGCCTATGATTAGCTTTTTACTTCTGCCGATTGCATCTACGCTTCAAAAATCCCAAAAAGGGGTGTTCCTTCGGGAAGATTATCTTGCCAAACATTTTGTTTGAGTGTATTTTCTGCAAGAATCCAGAATCCAATAGAAGGAAATCCCATTGGCTTTTAAAGTTTTTAGATTTACAACCGGTATTATCAGTTAGTGACAGTTATTTGTATTCAAACCCAGCAGACAGTCTGACTCAGTCAAACAGGATTTACAAGTAATCGCATGGTTCAGTTTGGCTAACATAGGCGCCAAGTGGGTGGTGTGTGCAACGTTTAAAAAGTCTGCAGCCACTGTAGTAGTGTGCTAACATGTTCACAATGACATGGTTTGCATGCTGACATTATTTTTACCATCTTAGTTTAACATTTGCTAATTAGCACTAAACCCAAAGTACAGCTGAGGCTGGTGGGAACGTAGTTTTGGAGGTAATTGGTCATAAACCAAAGTATTGGAGAAATTAAAATTTTGACCTGATGATGGCGCTGGAGGAAAAGTGAGGGGATCACCGTGGATCAGTTATTTAGGCGAACAATGTCTGTACCAAATACATACAATAGTCGCCGAGACCTTTCAATCAAAACCACAAATGTTAAACTTGTGGTGGCTCAAGAAGAAAAGTCAGTCCATCACATTGAAGTGTTTACGGTTTGTCGTCCGGGAACCATGAATGTCCACAAAATGCTGCGGCAATCCATGAGGTACATGTTGAGATATTTCACCAGATGAGTGAAATCTTTGACTTACTGGTGGCGCTAGATGAAAAATTAGTGAAGCACTATAGCACTAAAGGATTATACTCTGGACCCTTAATGTTTGTTCAAAATGTCATGTCAATACATCCAGTGAGTGGTGGACAAACAACCAAAACCGACAACATTACTATGAGCCACACTGCCAGTGTTGGAGAGTAACTTATTAAATTACTAAATAAAAACGTTGTAATCAGCTACAGTTACTGATACGAAAAATATGTAATTAAATACAGTTTCTAATCAAGATGTTGGTGATGACAAAGGTTTCTTTCAAACGTAATCTTTTCAGGTAAACTCTTATATGTAAAAAATTAAATGTATTCTGTTCCAATGTTAATTCAAGTTATAGTGAAGAACCTTTAATAAAGGTTTGACAGTAATCAGTGATGACTGTTGCGAGGTTTACACTGCTTGGTTTAAATTGATGGTTTAGGACTTTTGAGCTTTATTGCCCAGTTTAAACATTTGTTAGAAAAGTAATCAAAAATAATCAAATGTAATAAGTTACATTACTTTGATGAAGTAATCAAAATAGTTAAATTACTTATTACATTTAAAAATCAACCTTCCCAACAGATGCTAGCAAGTGTAAAGATGTAGTGAATGCCAGAAAATTCAAATTAAAAAATTGTTAGATTATTTTTAATTAAAAATATGGAATTTGAACCATTTTTGGTACTTTGATGTTCATATTAGAGGTTCCTACTAATACTAGTGAAAGTTATACTACTCCTTTACTGTATGAAGTACGCAGTGGTACTTTAGTAAAATCAAGATACTTATGTATCATATCACAACATTTCATCAGGAAAAAACAGACATATTGTGCATGGATATGTTGTTAAAGCTGTTACAGAACAAAATGAGTTCCTTTTTATGATTTGAAATGTCACACTGCACAGGAATGACCATGTATAATCTTGGTTCAATAAAGAAACGCCACCAATTGGAGTTGTAAACCTTTCCAATCATCATGTGTGGTATTCTTACACTCCCAGGGTAAAAATACAATAGCTTTAATGATGTCATGTCTTTTACAGCAGGAGCGGCATAAATACTGTACAGCAGGCTGAAGAAAAGTCATTTGAACCCTGTCGATGATTTAGCAATAGAGGCGTCAGAGCAGGACGGGAGAGGGAGGCTCGTGTGTGGGTTGTCTATTCAGTCATATCCTCTTCGGCTCCTGCAGGTACACAGGGTATTGTTGAAACTCCAGCAGGAATCCAGTGTGTCGCAACATCTTTTTACAACCCCTGCACTGTCAGCTGTGCAGCTGCTGGTTGAAGCAGATGTGTAAAAATGCTACAGGGAGAACAAGTTTGCCTCCATGTGGTGCTTCATGTGTGAGTTTATCTGTTTGTTAAGGTGAACTAATAATGACAGATGGAACTAAAAAGAAGGAGTGACTCTTATCTATTTCCCACAGGTAAACCTGCTTTACAAATGAAAGCAGGGTGTGATTTTCTAGACTTAAACTTGCAAATGATGGCCAAAACAATCAGACCATGCTGAGCATGCCAGCTGTCATACAGTTGAAATTACTCCACATCTTCTTGAAAGTATTTTACAGGATGTAGATATAATACAGTAGTTTACAGTATTCTTCACAGGCTGTGCTTAAAATCAGGAAGTAATCTTTAAAATTGTGCCCTGCCCAATCATATAGATTCATAGTACCTGACTACAAACAAGTTACGTGTCTTAACTAGATCCTCCATTACAGCATGCCTTCCTCAAAAGCAACACAGGAAGTAAACCTAAAGGCAATCAGATGTACACACATTTATAACAGGGAGAAATCTATGTCTCCCTTTGCATGAATTTTATCCTCTTGGAGGTAAAAGTAGAAATGTACCACTGTGTACTTCATACTGGATTCTTTCTTCAGCCATTGCAGAGCAATTTAAAAGTTAAATAAGCCACCAGGATGTGATGAGGACGACAGAAAGAGCAGGATGAAACAGCAACAGGAATCTCCCAATACACATAAATGGGAGTCATGAGTCCAAAAACTGTAAAATCCTGAAAGAAAACTGTAAAAAGCACATCTTTGCATCCATTTGAGGAATTACTAGTGCATTATGGTCTGAAGAGATTTCCATCTCTTCAGCTCTGCACTGGAGCAGCTGGCCTGCAGTGTCTCTTAAAGAAAGTACTTTTAATCTGAGGACCACAACGACCCCCTGAGACCAACTGATGTGGTTTCTCTTTCAAGTCAACTCCAATCTGAATCTTCATGCAATACGTCCAGTCAAAGCTGGACAGAAGTTCTGGTTAAATCACAACAAGTTTCATTTTCAGGTCTTGAGGATGCCCTGATCGTCATTTTTTGAGTCGTCAGTTGGAGGCTGACTGTTGCCCGTATCCTGAGCAGAGCTGAGCGGTCTGGCGTTGGCCTTCGTCGACCGCTGCCGCCGTGTGCCGTTACCAATGCAGCGCAAGAGGTTCTTGAAGGTGGTCCACATTTCCTCGTCCTTGTAGGAGTAGATGCAGGGGTTCATGACGGAGTTGAGTACAGCCAGGAGCAGCAGCCAGCGTTTTGTTTTCATGACGTTACAGCTCGTACAGTTGATGCCGTCCAGCAGCAGGACCACCAGGCCAGGAGTCCAGCAGATCACAAAGGCTCCTTAAGGGAAAAATAGCAAAAATCACACAGTTAGGCTTTTGTAACGCTTATTTCTCTCACGTATCCTTTTTTTGTGCAGGTGTATAATGTGTCAACTAGAGATCTTTACCAGTGCTGGTAGGAGGGATTGTATTACCGTTAGACAGACATTAGCAAGTACTTTAATAACCATTAACAATCCTGAGTAAAAGCTTAAAGTCTCTTTCCACAATTATCGTTTAGTCGTTTAAGGCCCTGTCACACATATCCGTATGACAGAAACTTATGCCGGCGCATACGAAAATCTGTCAGAGTCCAAATACGTCCAACTTTTACATCAGATCGGAAAAGTGAACATATACAGATACGCATGTCTAACCTATTGATAGAGCATCACTTACTTATACAAAATGTATCAGACGAATGCCCAACGAATGCATAAGATATACAAAGATATGATGTATACAAAATATCGGCAACACGCTGGTGTACGTTGATATAAGGTAAGGTACAAGTAGTATTCGTTAAGAGCTCACTGTGTTACGCTGGGGTGCGTTGTTGAACGCTGATGTTTTGAACATGTTCAAAATTACCGGACGTACGACGTGTGCTTCATAAGATATGCAGACGTTACGTGACGTTAGACATACGTGAATATTTACCTACGTAAATATAGTACGTAAATACCTATGTGACTACGTTAGATATAGGCTACGTCTGCTGACTGTGAGGCCTACAACCAATCTATTGATAACGAGTGGATAACCTATTCCTACCTTATGTTAAGATGATGCCTGACGACGGAGTAACTTATTAAACGTGTTTCTACAGTACAGCTAGCGTTCAGCATGTTAGCCGTTCTCCAGCATCAGCATGACGTGAACCAGATGGCACTTCTCCAGCTCCGTTGGCCAGACGTTCAGATTCGTTTTAAATAAGTAAGTGATACGCTATCAATGTTTGACATATGTACAATAATTTGTTATGTATACGTTATGTATACGTCAGCTACAACACCGCTGTGGAAAAGTTGGACGTATTTGGACTCTGACGCATTTTTAGCTAATTTTCATACACGCCGGCATGTTTCTGCCGTACTGAACTGTGTGACAGGGCCGTATGTCTGGCAGTGTTCGTCGTAACGTCTGCGTCCTTCAAACGATCATAACATACCCTTAATTTATATCAACCTATTGCCGATATTTTGTATGCGCCGGCATACGTTTCTGTCATACGGATATGTGTGACAGGGCCTTTAGTTAAAGTGCCAGGATGGTGGCGATATATGCCTTATTAACTTTAGGTAAAGTTTTAAATTAAGGCCGCAACTAATGATCCTTGTTATTGTGGATTCATCTGTATTCACATGTCTTGTTTGTCTGAGTCCAACACCTGAAGGTATTACATTTACAATGCAGAAAATCATTTCATTTGAAAACTTGGAACCTGAGAATTTATGTAATTTTGTTAAATGGTAAATTAAAGATTTTAGTATCAAAATTGACGATTGACTAATAGATTTTAAAACAACAGGTTCCTGACTAGTATTAAAAAAGGGAAAATGTATGAATTAATCTAAACTAAATCAGAGCGTATTTAATGGTTTCCTGTACTTCCATTAATGAAGCGAAAACACAGAATGACAACATGGGTTAAAGTTCACTTCATACCCTCCTAATACCATAAAAACAAGCAGACACAAGTCGGGAATACAATAACATGACCATGTTAAATACTCAATGCTGTGTGTTTGGTAAATAACATGCTAGGTCACATGGCTACTGAAGCAGCCAATTAGCACTCAAATTCAAACATGTTTGGGCACAAAACAAAACAACTAAGAGACTTCTGGAACTGAAAGGAGCTACAAGCAGCAACGTGTCTGAACTACCTGCATCCTAACCGCCTCAATAAATCTGCAGAACAAAAACAAGTGCTGTTCTATACAGCTCTCTCTCTCTCTTTGTCTCACATACACCAGCATGGATACATATGCACTCAGACTGAGAGGCTCTGCTAGAGGAGTTTTAATGTTTTTCCACTGCACTTAGGACTGAAAGTCAAAAGGTTGGCCACATTTTTACATTGAATATCTATTCTTATACTCAGTCTTCCCCCTCTTTTTTTTCGGTCTTTGATGGCCCACATGTTCAAAATAAAGTGAAGTAAAATGAAATGGCGTGAGACCCCATTTAATGGTCTTCCATTGGCAGTTTTTCATGTACTGAAGTTTAAAAGTGGACTTTCTTCTCCTTTAATCGACAACAGAGAGAGAGAAAAAAAAACACAGGGGTTTTAGGAACACACATTTAAAGCATGTGTTCCTTTTCTGAGTTGGTATTCATTTGACGACGGTGGTTGAACTTAAAGAATTAAAAAAATAATCACAATCTGCATGTGTGTGTTTGATGCTTAACAAACCCCAACGCTCTCAGACAAACTACAAATGAATGGCTGTAGGCTATTAAACTACACAAATTATATTTCTACCAAACCGGTGCAATGAAGAGTGTAGTACAAATGTAAACAATAGACATCATTCCAAAGTAAATAATAAGTGCAAATGTACATGATTGAATTAGTTCTTTACTTCCTAAGGCGTCTGTAACAATGTCCCACTGTATCCTTAACCAACGCTTATCCACTCATTCATTTTACTCTCGTATAACAATGCATGTGTAAGTTCAGCGTCTCCAAACTGGTTTGTCCAGTTTCCAGCTCTACTTGAGCAGACTGCATTTCTGAAACAAAAAGTTAACTTTTCTTCAAAAAAAAAAAAAATTCCCAGGGACCTGGAGCTGACTGCATGCCTAAGATATCTTAAGACTTACTTTCTTTCTCTCTTCAGATAAGGCTGGCGTGTTATTTGCTGCCACCTATTACAAGAATGTTTTTTTAATACTTTAACTTTTAACAAGGAATTTAACAATGACACTTGTGTACTAACATCTCCACAAGCTCAAGGGTACTTTGCAGAGCATCTGAAAGCAATTGACAAAGTCCTCAAGTATAGGTTCTTCTTCTTCCCTTTTTTTTTCTGGATGGGTGGGGAGGAGAGGACGTTCATTGAAGGCCGGTGTGGTGTGCTGTGGATGGTACGCCACACAGACTCAGGAGCAGTGTCCTTGCAGGGAGAGATAATTACACGGCAGTCTGAAATAAAGTGTGTACAAAAGGCAGACAGCTCTTATGCTACAAACTGTATCAAGCCATCTGGCCAGGCAACAAGCCGAGTGCCCAAAGAAACAAAGAACAATGACAGACTTATCCTGCATGTCGAAAATGAATATCAAATATTTCATGCATGTTTCTATCTGGATGAGTGTATGAAGAGAGTATGAAAACAAAAATGGAGCACAACTACGCATGTGTCCTGCAGTGCTTTCTGAAATGCATCAGTCTCAGAGTTTGACGGTATGGCGACTTACTATGTACACTGTGTGTTGCACTCGAATGCATATTCTAATGCACCAGTCCATTTTGGTGCTCCGGTAGAATATGTTTGTAAAGTGGAATTGTTCTGTTGTTAGAGGAAAGTGCTACGTGGAGAGATTAATTACGGTGCCCCTTATTCACTCAAGGTATCCTGTTGCAACACCTAACAAAGAGAGTCGGACCAGGATGTCCAACTGCCTCATCCAGGATGAACATGTGTGGTAACAGGAGGAGCTTTAGCCTTTTTAAGGAAAAGAATGGAGTAGTGCTGCAACATAAAGTTGATAAATTGATTAGCCAATGATCAGAACATGTATTATAATTATGTTTATTGTTGAAGGAATTTCTAGCACGAAAATGACTAAATGTGAGGATTTGCTTCTTTTTCCCTTTTTACATACTGTAAAGTGAATATCTTTGGTTTTTGACTATTACTTTGACAGATCAATCAATTTAAAGATCTGGAAACTTATAATATATGTTCATATTTTATAGACTGAATAGACTGGTCTAATAAGCAAGTAATTCAACGACTATTGGGTAATGGGTTTAAGCCACTGGGCAGAAAACCAACTCAGAAAATTACGTCTTTAAAAGTGGCAAATAACTAATAAAATAAAAAATAAATAATTATAATAATGTTGCAGACTCCTCTTTTTAACTCAATAAAGACTCCATCAAATCCCTGACTAACACTCAACTGAAAGCATAAGTGTTTGTGTTATTATGCTCAAGGTTTTCCTTCATATCAGGAAAACCTAGATAACAGTCCAGCGTGCTCAGCAGAGACTGCCCGGACTTTGTGACCCTGACACACAGCAGTATACCAAAACTACTTACACCTGACTAATGCGGGAAATGTTCTGACTCACTGTGTCAATGATGCTGCACAGACAACATGTTTATGATGAGCACCTACCGAGCACAACCATGACTGTCTTGATGAGCTTGATGGGAGTCCTCTTGCGGTTAATGGAGCCGCTGGTGTGCGGCGTGAGCACTGCAGTCTTCCTCATGACGTAGGTATAGATCCTCAAGTAGATGACCACCATCACCAGGAACACCACCAGGTTAGACACCGACCAGAAGATCAGGTAGCTCCTGCTGAAGATGGGAGCCAGCTGCGAGCAGTCGCCCACGTTGCAGATGCAGTTCCAACCCAGACTCGGCACGGCGCCCATGAAGATGGAGATGGCCCACACCAGCACGATCAGCAGGGTCACCCTCCTCTTCGTGAGGTTGCTGTGGACTTTCCAGTTCATGACGGAAATGTAGCGCTCCAGAGCTATTACCAGCAGGTTAGACAGCGATGCTGAGAGACTGATGTCCAGAAGACCTTGACGGATGAAGTATTCTTTAACTGTAAGTCTCCGTGACGACTCCCCCGTGTTAAACATCAGGTACACGTACGCTATGCCTGCCAGGAAATCCGAGGCGGCGAGGTTGGATAGAAGATAGTAGAAAGGGTAGTGAAACCTCTTATTGGTGATGACAGCAGCTATGACCATGGCGTTGGAAACCAGGATGAAACAGCAGAAGAGAGAGCCCACCACCTGCACCAGGATGAGCTGGGCTTTGTCCCATTTGTCATTAGCGCCACTGTTGTTGTAAAAAAAGCCCATGGACTCATTATAATGACAGGTGTAGTTCTGTTGGGCCATTTTAGAGGTGAGTCTGTGGAAAGACGATGAGAAAACATAGGAACTTATCAAATCAGCAAAAATGTATGCGACAACATGCTGCTTTTCTTTGTCTTATGTCATAGTAAACAGAATATCTTTGGGTTTTGGACATTTGAACACATTAACTTGGTTTTAAAAATATATAATTCTTTGACATTTTATCAACCAAACAATCAATTTCATAGATTGAGAAAATAGCTTGAAGATTCATTGGTAATAAAAATAATTAGCTGCAGCCTTAAACCTAATAATGTCTGATAAACTATATCTATAAATGCCTTGTAGGCATTTCTAATCCAGTTAAGTGGATATAAATCTAACAAATTGAAGCAAAAGTCAAATGGGATGATAAGAGAGATGAAAATGTCAGATCAGTGTATAGTGCCAATTCTCCCAATGACAAAAGAGAATAAATGACTCAATTTGAAAAGGGAAGTGCACTTGCCAAAACCCATTTACAGTGTTAAGCTGATTTGAATAAAACTGAAATCACAGTAAACTCAATAAATCAAAGTTGAACAAGGTAGTGACCATAGTAACATTTAAAATAGCCAAAACAACACCCTCAGGCAAGTGTCACGAGAAAGGTCTGTGGAGTCATTCAGATTTTTCTACCTGTACAAGCATTTATTTGGGTTAACACTACAGACATGCGGCAGAACAAGATTCCAACATAATACAGATTAAAGTACAGCTCCCTCCCTGTTTTGAGAAGCCTTTGATATGCATTTAACTTTACTACTACCTGTCCGACTTGGTTTACCAACACCAACGAAGAAGGGAGGGTTCAGAAATTCCCTCAGAGGATCTAGCAAAATGAATAAGCTCTTGCAGGAAACAAAATAAAGGCTATAAAGCGGACACAACTAATAATTTCGGCCGACAGACAACAACATCGAATCCCAAGAGAAGAATGAATCAGGTGAGTTTACCTGTGGTAAATGGCTGTCCGTGGTGACTCAGTAGACTATATATTACGAAATATTCCGTGCCGAGTTAATGGACATGTTTCCCCTGCAGCATTGCGCCTCTGCAGCTGTGGACAGAGGGAGGTGACAGCAGAGAGCGAGAGAACAAAGTGGAGGCAGCAAAGTTGAGCAGAGCGTCTTTACTTTAGAGACTCCAGCTCGGTGACGTAGAGGGCGTGTGCCACAGAGTCCTCGTGCATTCCTCCGGTTGACCGCACGAGGCCCCGCGAGCTCAGGGTCCGATCAAAACACTGCTGGGGATTGCAGTGAAGGGACAAACGTACTGCCTGTTTAATCCGTTTTCGTAGCGATTTACTCTTCTCAAAATTAATAGACAATATTACGTGCATTTGGTTTATTTTCTAGGCTTTTTGTCGCAATCGATAGCCAACTATTCACCTAAATACTGAATAAATACTACTTTGTTTGAGTATTTCAATTTGATGCTACTTCACTACACTATGTTTGAGAGGGGAATTGTACTGTTTACTCCACAACATTTAACTGAAAGATTTACATAAAAAAATAAGCTTGTAAAATAAAGCCTTCACTAACACATTGATTTTTGGCTCATAGATAACTGTCAAAAGGTTTGAGAAATTTATGAGGAGGACATTTTCTTTTACAACTTTTTTTCTGTCTTCACTACCCCATTAATCATCTCATCACTGGACTCAACTACAACACTTTATTTAAAGTAGGTCAAACCATAACCAGCTACTACAGTAAAATCCTATTTAGTGTTAATAAAAAATATAATACACAATATAATGTCAGTCACACAGAGGCTGTATTTCTATATACACATACATACACATTTATGTCAGATTTTAAACGCAAGACTTGAGTATTTTTATTGGTACCTTTAAAATATATCAGTACAAAAAGTATTTAGTTCAGTGTACAAGTTTTCAGTTGAGTTTTCTTCTTTCACAACGGTGCAGTGCGAAAACACAAACACACTGAACCTTCCTGATCAACATGAATAAAGTGTGAATTAAAAAAAATGGTAGATTCTCCGTAAATTAAGGGTAAGATGTTTAGACCCCCACATGTGTTCATATGAAAATCCTTAATCATTGCTGTCTTTAATGCGGCACTCGCTCCTATTTTCCATAATTCAATACAATAATACAATTTAGTCCGAGATAGCACGCATATTGACATTTGTTCTTAGCTCTCGCTGATTAACAGTGATGTTTGTTGACCCAAACCAAACAGACAGATCCGTTAAAAGAAATTCCTTTTAGAGAATATCCTGCTCTTGTCTTTAACAGTTTGAAATCAAATATGATAATATTAGGGCAATATTGCCACATAGGAGAAATACTCTGTGCGGTGGCCCTTAAGGAGGTGTTGCCTCATTAACAGGTGGAATAACCACCTCTACATCAGACAGTTTTTCGACCCAGACTGAAATGAAACAAGATGTCTTGGGGGACATTATGAAGCAGCCTACAGGGCGACAGAGGTTTTTGCTGTAGATAACTCCTTGACTTTGATGTAGCATGTTTGTAAGAGTTTAAGGAATCATCTTTAATTTTATCAAGTTAAAAGCACATTACTCACTCGAAAGGGTGAATTCGTGCTGCAGCAGTGTCTTAACATCTACGCTTGCTTGTAGATGTGCTGATAAAACTGACTCATGCTGTAATTCTTGTTTGGTCATTCAAAACTCCCTTCTTACTCAATCTCAGCTGCGAATGCTTTATGCAATGTAGAGAACCCATTGGAGCGCCCAATAGATTTCTCAGCACAGAATAAATGTGTTGTACTGTAATGTTATTCATTTAAGTTAAGTTCCCATCACTGCTGTCTGAAAGCTGAGTGTAAACGCTTGGGGCAAAGACAGGAAACATAATATAACAATGGACACATGGAAAAGATAAGCTTTACTGCAATATTTACTTCAACAATTGACAAATAAATTACATCTAGCACTGCATAATGTTGCACAGTGTTTGCATCCAGTCAAATGAACACTGAATCCACTTTTTGCAAGAGAATGCATGTACAGCCCTTAAAAAGATCCAGTAAACTTCTAAACAACATCCTGAACTCCAGTAGATACGGGATGTTCCAGCTCCAGCTCTTCGGCTCTAGCTGCAGTTTCATGGTCAAGAGAGGGAACTTGTTTGGCGTTTCATATTGCACTTCACAGAATCAGTAACTACACTTTTTTGCAAGGGGATCGCTTGATCTTGAAGTCTGTATCAAAAGTGTGAAGTCCTGTAAGCAGCATCCTCCTCCTGCGTGATCCATGTCCTCTGGAGGGGAGAGAGCCGTCAGCTGATCAGTATGACATCGTCACTTTCAGGAACTCTGTAACAACATGATCAAAAAGAAAGTATGAGACACCCAATGTCTCATCAACACCACCTTGTAAAATAAATGCTTTCTACTTTAGGTCATTTATAAGATTGCTTAACTGTTGCATCAGAAAATATCTCTGCAGTTTATTTTGGTTTTATATTTAATTTTGGTTAAGTTACACAATAGTGACATTGACATAAAACATTTAAGTCCAGTTTCTTTTGAGATGTGATATCCAACAGGTCTAAAAAAAAAAAAAAAGGTCAAAGAAAGTCAAATTCAGCAAAAGCTGCTTGTTGAGACCGGTGAGGTTTCGCTAAACTCTTACATTATTAAACTGTTGTTAGGATAATTTCAAAACAGCCTTTACAACATGCGTCTTGAACTCTTTCTTGTGTTTGGCTGTTAGCGCTCAAGAGAAACAGCTAAATATGTCCCCGTTTCACCAAATCTGTAAACGATTAGACATGTTTTTCCTTCATCTTTATGATCTGCCATAAGAAGCACATTTCACTGCTGAGTTTGCAGATCCAGTGTCAGACTCTCTATTTCACAAGCTGCTGCTGCAGCTGTTTGAGGATGTGAATGAATTTCACAGCTAGGAAGACAGTTGTGTCCAATCATTCTCTTGGAAAAGCAAAACTCACTCTTTACTACTGTATTTAAACATTGCGTCTATACACAGCTTAGCGCTCCATTTGTCGAATCCTTTACAGACATAATATTTACTCTTTGCTGAAATATACTGTGTAATCACGCAGTTTACAAACTACAGCAGATGCATTCAAGACATTGATCAAGTGAATATTTTGTCTCATTGTGCAGAACTTTCATCATCATTTGCAAGACACTTGAGCCACAATACATTACTTCAACTGAAAAACTTGATATATATATATATATATATATATATATATATATATATATATATATATATATATATATATATATATATATATATATATATATATATATATATATATATATATATATATATATATATATATATATATATATATATATATATATATATATATATATATATATATATATATATAGTGTTCCAAATAACAAGTTTTAAATCTGAACACAGGGCTCCTCAACTTCCTTTCCAAACAAGATAACTCGCAGTAGAAGAAGATAACAGTAGGAAGAGGCTAATTACATGCAGATGAAATTTCATCCAGTAAGACATTAGAGAACGCTGATCTAATTGTTGTAAGCAAAGACAGACAAAGATGATCATAAAAATGAAAGTTTGGTCAGTTTAGAGGATGCAAATGATTGCAATTACAGAATCAGTGTAACTTGACAAGAGTACTCCTAATGACTACAGGTCAGCAGACGCTAAAAAGGCCACTTGCAGTTTTTCACTCATCTCCACAAAGACGATACATATTCAATTGTCTGTCTTGCATTACTCACATGATTGCACATTATTAATGGCTCTGTAACTGAGACTAAACTTCCTTAAACACTCAAACATCCAGAGCAGGAAAACCGGATGGCTCGGTGATCGAAAACGGCTGTGGAGCATGCAGGGAAGACTGCAGAGTGTTAATGTGTGGTAAAACAATAATGATGGAAGAAACTGATGCTACATAGTGTAAGAAAAGGCAAAGAGAAATGTTCCATCTTTAACATATTCCATTTTTTACATTTAAAGCTCTGGCTTGCAGAAAGTAGTTAACACTGCACAATGCTATACAAATGACTACAGTAGTTTTCGCACCGAGTCATAAAATTGACTTTTTTTAAGTAGAAGTATGGTGACGGCTACAGAAACCAAGCCTGGTGTCCGTCAACAGTTGAGCCTTTTCCTGGTCCCATACAGGTAAATTGAATAATGTATTAAAAAAAACATTTTAGAAATCACAACCAAAAGCCAAATAAGACACCGCAGTTTGGTGACGTGCTTCAGTTAAAGAGGAAGCAAAAACTGTATGTACATTTTATGCCGCAGCTTCAAAATGGATGTGGTGAAATGAAACGTGAGCAATGCCACTCAATAAGAATAAGACATGTTAGGACATAATGGTCAGAAATGTTCTCTGATTACAAAAGGGAGGCTAAGAAGTGATGAAGAAAGAGCAGATACAGTGTGGACAGACAGACAGACAGACAGACAGACAGACAGACAGACAGACAGACAGACAGACAGACAGACAGACAGACAGACAGACAGACAGACAGACAGACAGACACACACTTCAATTGGCTGAGTCTTAACGGAGTGTGGACCGTGGCCTGTTTATTTGGGAGGCAACACAGCAAGGAGGGAGCGATGGCTGGGGGGTGAAAGGGAGTGGAGGAGGGAGGGAGAGAGGTGGGGGGGTGTTCTTCCCAGTGCACAGCCTCAGTTTCTCTGTAATCAGCCCATCACTGGGTGTGTCTGCATAGCTCCCACCACTAATTTCATTGCTCTCCGACCACGTAAGACCGAGCCAAACCACAGCGTGGAGGAAACTTCAGTCTGCAGCCTGCTGATGATAGAGATTGGCTCATAGAAAAGGAATGAGCAGAAAACAAGGACGTATAGACAGATATGATGCCTTGCTGTAGCAACAAGGTGTAAGCAAAGCAAACTACTCAGAAATGTTACCACATTCGTTTTGAGTGATTTACTTAAATAAGCAAACAGACAATATTTCATATAGTGGATTGACATAAAATTAAGCAGCAACTATGTTGACAATTAATGTATCCTTTAAGTTCATTTTCAAGGACAAATGACAAAACATTTGATGCAGCTTTTCTTCGTTTTACATCATTGTAAACTGATCCGATCCGTCTTTGGGTTTTGGACATCACCTAATGATTAGTTTCAGCCCTACATCTATCTGTCAAACCGATCAAAGAAAGAAAAGTTCTAATAGTCTACAAACAACCGGCATACTGTAAGTGACCAGACAAGTCTAAAAGGGAAGAATTTACTGAGCAGGGTGTCAGTTTGAATCCCAAATCAACTGTGAAAATACAAGTAGAGGAAAAAGAGTCTTTGAGCAAGGCGTGTTTCAGAACACATGTTTGTACAGTGCAGCTTCTAGGTGTGGATGTGTGTGCAGCAGAGTGTGTGAATAATGGGTAAATACCATCAAAGCATCATTATCATTATCATCGTACCGTTGGCAGCAGCACAACATAGAATATTTGACGTGAACGTCTGTCTGACTGCTCTCCTCTGCAGCAGGAAAATCTTTCTGCTCTCTGAGGAACTTCTGCAGGTCTGTCTGCGGGAATCCGTTCTTCTGGAAGCTCTGTTGGTGAAAACACAAAGAAATGCAAACAATTGAAAACACAACACGTTCAAAATTGCATAATTTTAGACATTTTAATAGCAGTTTTTTTCTCAACTGACAAATCGATTAATCTACTAATCATATCAGATTTAATTTGCATTCCTGTAAAGTGACAAATAGGTTGTTTTCTTTACATCTGTTGCTTATTCATTCATAATATCTCATCCCCAAGATCACATCTCAAACAGACAACAACAGAAATATTACTCACAGATATCCTGTTACTGAACTCCCTTTTAAGGTTGCAACTAGATTAAAAGTTGCATCTATAAAGTGCCACATCTTTCACCTAAAACCAAAGCACCTTGATTGTCTCGTAGGCGTCGGTGATGATGGCGATGAAGAGCGACAGCACCATGTAGATGAACAGGGAGATGAAGGAGTAGAGGTAGGCCCGGCTGAAGAGCCACACAAGAGTGTTTTTGTCCTTCAGCTGGGCGAAGGTGGTGAACATGTCATCGCCGTTCAACAGGGAGAACAGGCACTCCGCTACACGACTCAGGCCCTCAAACTAGAAAGGTGGAAGAGGGGACATAGATTGGATTTTAGGAAAGTTACAAATACCACAGTAAACACAGTTAACACAAGCACAGTGGAAACCTTTTTTCATTTTTCACTCAGAATCTAATCTAATGTTTGTTTTACATCGTCAGACACCTACATTTTTTTTCAAACAAAATAAACTAAGAAAAAAATAGAATAATCATTTCCAATCTCGTAAAAAGTTACTTGCAGAGGTTGAAGTTCTCAGATCCTTTACAACAACAAACATCTAAAAAATACTCCATTACAAGTGAAAAACCTGAATTAAAAATGTTACTTAAGTTAAAGTACAGAAGTAATAGCATCAACATGTACTTAAAGTATCAAAAGAAAAAAGTACTTATTACTTTATTATAAAAGATAGTATATTATTCTGTTCGTGTAAGAGCATTTAAATGTGGATACTTTGTATACTTTAGATACTTTGAATACTTTAGATACTTTGTATACAGGGCAGATTAGCAGCCAAGTACAGCATCATATATGTTATTTATGTAAAAAGTAACTAAAGTGTAAAATGTATGTAGTGGAGTAAAAATACTAATATTTCCCTCTATATAGTGTAGTAGAAGCATAAATTAACATACAATTAAAATACTCAAGTAAAGTACAATTGTACTTAAGTACAGTACTTGAGTAAATGTACTTAGTTACATTCCACCACTGGCAACTTGAGATAATTAATTACATCCCTAGTACTAATATGAAACATTCAAAAGCATAAAGAAGTGGGTTCAAGTAAACAATATATAAAGCCAGATCAAGAACTATACTGTGCCTGTATGTACATTTTCCAATAAGCATCTTAACTGTAGATTTAACATAATTGTACAAAACAAAAAAAGTGTTGTTCCTTAGAGATACGTAGGACTACAAATTGGGCTGTTTTTAGCAATCGTATCATGATACAGGGGTTAAGATTCAATACATTGCAAAACTGTTAGCAAGGCGATACATTGTCATTTTTTGCATCTAATGTTAAGAAAACTAATAGCATGAAGCATAAACCACCATATGTATAAAAGCTAAATACAAAAAAAGTTATTTTTTATGCAATCAGTGGGATTTGTATTTATCACAATCCCAGGAACATCCATCATAGCACTACATGGACATCTTTGCAAATTAAATGAAGTATTGACTGAGTTGATCTTTGCACGCAAGTTCATTATAAATAAATAAATATTTTCTATAGTTTCTTACACCCCTAGTAAGAAAGAGGGAAAAGGTGCAGAAGACCGACAAAAGCATGACGGTTAATGGGGGTGGAACGATAAAGACAGAAAGAGACTGATGGCTAAAAAGGGAGAGCCTGAAAGCCAGACAAACATGAAAGAAGTCACGTTTCCCCAGAAAGTGATGGTATCTAAATGCAACATCCCACTGCGACGGTATGGATTCCAGCACTTGAAGACGTGTGGGATGGCAAGTCCTTGTACATCCTCTGTTTATTCCTTCAGTAAATACACAGAGGATCCTGGCAGGGCTGACAGCACACTACAGGGGACTCCTCCAGCCACCGCAATGTAAATATCGTGACCAAGTCTGTTACTCCACCAAGTTGAGTTTCTGTAACTTTGGGCAAACAGGGAACTGAAAACCATTTTACGTCAACTGCAGGCACAGCGGCACGGCACGGCACGGCACGTCACTTCCACCGAAACTCCACCTAATGTGGCAGTAATGTTATACATAACATAAACCTTTCTTATGAGTTTACTGAAGGATATGGAAGCACAAGTGCATTAACCAACTAATCAATCCTGTGCAGCATTTATGATTACATTTGTGCCATTTCAGAATCAGAATTCAGAATCATTATTGGATACGTTTCTCGAGCTATAGTCCATAAATCAAGAGCATGTGACCCTGACCTGACAAACGCACTTCAGATAAGTCTAGCACTTATTTACAGTAGTTACTCCTCTTCAGTTTAAGATTATCAACAAATTTCCATTTGGCCAGTGGGACGTCACTTGGCCCCGGGGCGGCTGAGCTCAGCCTATCTCACATCTGTTTCTCCTACAGTATGAGCACTACTTTGTTTAGACACACTGCTGCTCTGACTTCCGTAAATAATTTATCTTAAACGGGCGAGGACAGCTAAACACACACATATTTTCCCTGATGGCACATGTTGTCCAAGGATTTCCCAGTTAAGGGAGCCGTTGGAGTTGAAACTGTTGGTCACCCCTCTCCAAATGTCCCCTGATTAAAATAAATCTTAAAATATTTGTTGACGATATAGCATACAAAAACAATCATCATAAGCATTACATTTACCATTATTTTCTCATTTATTGCAGTTTTTGCTTTGGTCTGTGAATTATAAAGTGCGGTAAACTTTCTCCATTTTGGGAAATTAAAACAGTGGATTGTTTCGTGGTGACTTTAAGGATTAAGGGATTTAAGATGTTAATCATGACTAGGGCTGCTACTAATGCTTATTCTCATCATCGATTAATCTTTTTTTCAATTAATCGATTAATAAAATGTCATAAATTTGTGAAATGTGTCCATCTCAGTTTCTCAAAGTCCAAGGTCATGTCTTGGTTTGTCAGTTCAAAACCCAAAGATATATATTCAGTTTAACATTATATAAAACAGACGAAAGGAGGGAATCTTCGTATTTGAGAGGCTGAAAAGCAGCATGTCTGCCATTTTTGCATGAGAAATTACTCATTACAATCATCCAAAAGGTTGGCCATTTCTTTCCATTTTTCAGTTGCAGCTCAAATCATGACTTCCCCAGTTTGAGTTCTGCAGAAGGAGCTTTGTTGCAGGTCATCCCCCATTTCTCTGCCCTTATTTCCTTTCACTTCTATACTCTCCACTGTCTGATTAACGGAAATAAATCTCCCAAAACACGTAATATGGCAGTGCGTGTGTGTACATGTATACATGTGTGAACTTGTGTCGCAGTTTGACATTTTCAAAATTTGGATGCAAAGACAGCAAGCTGCTCTCACTGAAGCTGAAGTTTCATGGACAAGACATATACTGACATCTAGTGGTTGTATATTCAATGCCTTTAAAAAGGTTTTCCCAGGACAAGGAAGCCATTGCTGCAGTTTCCTCAACTTGCAGGACATAATGTTCGCACAGCAATTGAAAAGTTAAACCGTTACCGTGGGAGAAAGTCAGATAAGTTGCAGTTTTCTCCTACTGTAAGTGCACCGATTTTGATAAAACCTTTAAATATCATAGAAAAACTAATCTGTATTATTTATTTTTAAAATAGGGTATACATAGTACAGCACACCTGTATTGATTGATTAATTATATTTCCCAGTATGAATCTACACAGTTTAATCTGTGTAATAACCACCAAGAATCAGACTGCAAAGATTGTGTTCAATCACAGAATGCTGTTTCAGCCCATTTAAAAAGATGTACTGTTCACATGTCTGGGAACTACTTATGCAACCTTATTCTTGTAGATTCAGCAGTTCCCCAAATTTTTCACAACCCTGACAATAATAGCCAGTGCAGAGATTCAGCCACATCATAAACTCACTTCTCTAATCTCAGGCCTCCACATCCTCTGCTCTCCTCAAACAGTTAAGAGCGTTACCTTCTCATGGTACGGCCCCAGTACAATCCACCCGCAGAAGGTGTAGCCGAGGTAGATCATGCCGGCACAGCAGCAGAAACGCAGGACCTTGGGGAAGGCTGCTGTCATGGTTAAAATTAACACCTAAAAACACAAAGGAAGTAATTGTTAAACCACATCGAGAAAGAATGTGTGAAGACACTTCATTAGGGATGGAGAAAGGTTTATAGACTCACATTGTATTTCTGGAAGTATCCCAGGTACCTGATCACGCCGGCCCACACCAATAATGTAGACGTTCCCAGGAAGATACTGCACACATCATAACTGGTTAGACTCTACAGGAGAGGAAAACAAAAATATCACAAAGAGCACTGAGAAAACAGTTTGCTCTTAGTCTTACTGGGAAATTAGGTCTCAGTGAAGTCTTGTAAAATGAGCTAATATTTAGTTAATGGATGTGGCACACCCCAGCCAGGTAACAGAGTCAGGAAAAGTTAAAGTTAACTTAACTTAAAGCTACACTATGTATGATTCTACTGTAAGAATCACGTAAGTTATGGTGAACTTTTATTAGGGCCTAAAGTACAATGTGGAACTGCAACAGAGGAACATCCTATCAATTGTTAACTAATGTGACATAATGCTTTTATGTAATAGGGTTATAACACGAATACCTCACAGATGACGTTTGATAAAAACCTTCCTGTACTGTAGATACATTTAGTCAATTTGCCTTCCCCCCCCCCCCCCCCTCTACTACCCGATCTTGGGAGGAAACCGCTTGAAATATCTTGTATACAGTACCACCCCGATCAGAGACTTTACTAAATGTTTTGGGGTTTTTCGCACAAGCAGTAGTCCAGTTTGTTGTTTTCATTTCCACAGTCAGGCTAAAATAAATATGTCTTCACAGTGTCTACATTGAATCTTTTCACTCCGAAGTCCACCAGACAGCGAGACACTCGCAGAATTTTATTTCTCTACTGCTTCATAAATCACATGACATAAAATCAAAAGGTGATACCACATTACTATGATGCTGACTGCTTTAAACGTTGACTTTAAATATCCTATGTATTAAAAATGTATTTGTTTATGATAAGCCCATTGTGATAAGTCATCTCCTTTTCAAGGGTCCATTCTTTTCTTTTATGCCTGATCCAATAACCTTAGCTATTTCTATTTCCCAACATTATTTTTACAGTGTGGGGAGAAGTAAAATCATACAAAAACTTTATTACAGTGATTTTTGCTCCCCGTTTATGATTCTTTGACATGTAGTAATCCTAGTCAGATTTGGGCTATACAGTAACCTTCTCTTTAAGACAGAAGTACATGATTCAGTTTACCTTTGCTTGTATTTCCATCTTGAGTATGGATCCAATTATAGCCAAGAGGTCGCTGACGATGACCAGCACGTACCAGCCGTTCAGAAACTCCTTCTGGTCGTCCTCACACACTTTACGATCGTAGTTCTCATGGAAGAATCTGGAGAATCTCTGAAAATACATAAATGTAAATTCAGTCTTTTATAGACTGATCGACAGCATCAGATCAATTGATGACTAAATGTCTACATGTGATATTATTTTGGATAATGTAATATGAATGCTTTGTTCATATTGTGACATTTGATTTAATAAGAAGAAAGTGATAATAAAAAAAGGCAGAAAAGTTTTAAACAACCAGAAACTAAATAAAAAAGGAACATAGACCAAAGATTAGAAACAGGAAAGACTTACAAAAGGGAGAAAAAAATAAATGTCCCCGTATGATATTGTATTGATATAGTTAATTGTTGTTGATACTGTACAGCTGACCTGGAGTAACCTGACAGCCAGTAAGATGGAGCGGGTGCACAGCACCGCCGATGTGAGGCAAACAAGAATGACGAAGCTGTCAAACACCAGCAGATAGTGTGTGTTCTTCTGAGCTGAAACAGAGACAAAATGTGTAAGTGTGTGTGGGTGTGTGTGTGTTTATCTTTTACAGAACTCCCTCACACATTACTGATAACTAGTTCACAGAAAACGCCTGACTAACGGTAAACTGTAAAAGTAATTTACTTTTTTTGGGGGCAAAACGTTTTGCATTTTAAGAAAAATGCAGAAGATGTGGGATTTGGTGAACATGTAAAAATGATAAATAAATGATAGATAAATTGCATAGAAGTATATACAGGCGACCTACCAAATACCACAGTGGGAATGTTTAATATTACCTGACATGACATATGTTACCATACTAACCCAACTTATTTCCCTCATAAAGGCTCTTCCTTTGAACCTTTTTTACAATAATATACATATGTAAATATTACAAATATGCATGCTAACTTCTGTCTGCACTCTAGATACGCCAAATTGTGCAAAAAACATTTTATATTTATTTTTGATTTCTCCATTAGGTTAGAACACTTCACCTTACCTGTCCCAGATATCTTCCAGTCTCGACATGCACAGCTCTGAGCGTCTATGTCCAGGAATATTTTCACCTTTCCACTGTGACACTGGTTGTCAAATGTTATCTAGGGGACAAGGACAAAGGGAAGTAGATGAGTTAAACAATAAGAAAAGTAGTGTGGGCAATGTACAGTATATCTACAATGTATACTTGGATTCAACACTTTTCAAAACGGTTTAAAATGCGTTTCCTGGTTATCCACACTACACCTCTTAATGGTGGAAAGTATGACATTGTTTACCTGGATTTCACCTGCTTATGTTCACTTCATAATGACAGAGAATACGGCTGAACCATACCGTAACGTAGAACGAGTAGCAGTCAGGTAACTCCCGTGAACGCACCGTCTGTAGGTTGATTCCTTTCAGCTGGAAGGTTGTTTTGATGTCAACAAGCCTGAAAGCAAAATGGAGGGAAGTAAACATTTATTGTACATCGGAGAAAATAAATGATGCGTGTTCGGTGCTGACATACACGGTACATTGATGAAAGCATACCTGTAAAAGTCCAGATCAAAAAAAGATGAATTCTTGGTTTTCCATTGGTTTGCAGTCTTTGGATTGTGTGACATACAAACTGAGAGAGGAGATGCACAAGGTGAGAAAGTGAACACTGTCATTGAGATCTTCTATTGCCACATATGTCATTTCTTATAATATTGCCGATTTTGTAATCCTATACATTGTCGGGAATCTATATTCCTTTAAAAACACATACAGGCAGTGGTGGGGGCAACTAAGTACATTTACTGAAGTATACTTCAGTAAAAGGTCTGACTACTTCTTCCACGACTGAATATACAGGTGATCAGGTGAAGACAAAAAAGTAAATGTTCCCTCTCACCCGTCTCCACCTCGGCGTCTATATCATAGGCGTCATCTGAGGGGTCCACGCTGCCTCTCTTGTAGTACTCTTTGCAGATTCTGAGAGGCAGCAGCTTGCCGTCTTCATCCTCACCGTAACTGATGGGACCCACAGAGAGCCGGTCCAACTGGCTGTACTATAAATATCAGCAGCGTCAGGTAAAACAAACTGTACCAGGGTGATTTACATAATGTTGAAGCCAAGCTACAAACTGCTGTATAACACACGAAGCCTGGTCAAATATTAGGTAACTGAATAAAAAAAAAAAGGTAGCAGTAGTAGTCAATGGGAAGTCTTATCCTGGTTATTTTGTGTTTACATGGAACATGAGAAATGCGTTTATTCATTTCCTCCGTTTAGATTATCTTCAGTGTTCACGTTTCTGAAAGTATGCGTGCAGGTGTGTCTCGAGTCCTCAAGAATACAGGCTTATTTCTGAGAGCCCTGATAGGATGTTAGCTAAAATTATTTCATCATCAAATTAATTCTAATTTTTAGAAAGTGCCGTTTTAATTTCTTCGTGGCCTAACCGTAGCAACATTCTAAATTACCCCAAAAACCTAAGATAAGGGAAAGAAATCTCAACTAAAGCACAATGCACACACAAACTAGTTACCTCTAACCCTTAGGAAAAAGGCTGCGTTCAAGTCACATCAGAGTTACCCTAAATACCATTTTCCAAATAGTGTTCATGTCAACATCAAACACACAGATTCCTCACATCAGCAAGAGTGTTGTTGAAGCAAATTAAACCCAAATATAATGGTTATTAATGTAAATGCACAACATTTTTAACCATCAGTTGTCAACATGCAGGTATTCTTTACAGTAATGCTTCAGCAAAAGCCAGAAGTGTAAGTGTGTAAGGTGAGGGGATTGAACTTGCCTGATCCAGGACATAAAACAGACTGTCATAGACATGTTGTTGGGTGTAAACAGCAACACTGTAGTCGTCCTCATCCACCCCACTGTAGTCCTTCAGGAAAAGGTTTTTGAGGGCCATCATGTTCTCCTCCTTATAAGACACCACCAGCTGGTTGTTGAGGCCGAACAGGATGAGCTACACAGGAAACAAAAAAGGGGAGAAGGGAACAAATAGGTTTCATGTAGATGGTGAAGAGAACTACATTTATTCCCATTTAGTGTTTATACTTTTACTTAAATTATGCATGAAATCCTGAAGAACTGCATTATGTTGTCCACTTTATTGCAGCAATTCCAACACAGATTTGGATTTTGTCTTCATCACATAAAACAATAGACTTTCCAACGAGTAACCTTTTTGTTTGTTACTTGCACTAGCTAGTACTTTTATGTTTCAAATACTTATATTGTAAGCATTTGCGCAAAAATCTTGCCGAATAGGGAACTGCTTCAATTATTACACCATTTCCCAAAATTATGTAAAATGAATAACAGAGAATTTAAGTTTTTTTTTCTGCCATTAGCCGATAGGAGACAAAGTGTTGTTGAGAAACAGTGAATTTAGTAAATGCCTCCGATATTCAGTTTTGAATCTGACTCCAGTGGGATTTTCAGTATATTGGAGAAGACGCTGAATATCTGGACTGTGGCTTAAAGTGGCTTCTTTGAACTGACGTTTGTTTCAGAGAGGGAAATCATTGGGGAATATTTCATCCCGTTTAGATTTTGAATAGTATAACCTGTGCAGCACTATGGATCTTCTTCCTAATCTACATTAATCCCACTGTACATACTTGTGTGGTGATCATGACGATTTTCAGAATCTGCACCACAAGTTTCCAGGGTATGTGTCGTCGGGCCCGGTACTTCTCACACGGGCTCATGAAGTAATACTTCAGGTCATCTCTCAGGTTGTCCTCTTTGATGATGTCTGGAGTTGAGGCAGAGCTGAAACAAAAGTTACAGCTAAATGTAATGTTGTGCAAGAGCTATGGGACGCAATGAAAACAAAACTGGTATGAAAGACAGAAAACAGCACTCGGGGTGAAAAAGAAAAACAGAAGTGAAAGCAGTTATTTCATGATAATTTGCTTGAGCAATAGTCAAGTCTCACAGGAAGGACTCCATGTACCGAGTACACTGCCTGCATTCATAGTGCTGTCTGGGTTTAAGTCCAAGGTTAGCTCAGGGAGTGCACTTTCAATATTTTCCCAAATTTGTTGCCCAAACGCTCTCGCTGACAGAGTACAAATCTCAGTCTCACTTCTTTTTACAGTTGTAAGCAATTAACCTAAACGGGAGTTTGTGTTAAATTACACATTTTACAGTTATTTTCACCCTAATGTGTTGTTTTAAATACCAGTCTGGTACTGTCAGGAAGAAATAGATGCTGTTGTTTTATGGTAAAACAACAAAAATTAGGTTATTTAAATAGACTTTGTTTATTTTTGACCGCTCACATGTCAGAAACACAATTGTATAACTATTTAACGCTTTAAATTGTAAAACGTCGAAAACGTACCCCTAACATAGTTTTGAACACATGTCATTTAGAAAAATAAATACTTACCTAATAGAATTGCTCCGGTCCAGATATCGAACCAATAACTCCATGATGGATTATCCACGTGGACACAGCCGTTAATCGAGTATAAAGTTGTCAAAAGGCTGACAGACAGACACTTACAGTTGAGAGAAGTCTCTTCAGCTGGGTTTTCTCTAACACCGCGCACCTTCCAGTCAGCCAATCAGGAAATGAGTTTCAGGCGGCGCAAAGGTTTCCAATCTACGGTCCGGGGAGCCACCAGGGGTCCCCGAGAGGACCGAAATTGGTCGACTGCAAAACTATTAAGATGCTTTTTGAGACTCTAACGGGAAATGTTGATCCTACGCCCAAAAAAACTTTTTTTGTTGGCATAATAGTCCAGTATCCAAGTGTTTTTAATTATGGCATGTAAACTCCCCCATGGATGCTGAAAAAGAAAAACACCAAGGAAATCAGTGTCCTTAATGGTACATCCCTGTCTTCAATGTGAAGTAACATCACTGACATAATCCAATCCCAGGTCATGCCTGACAAACAAAAAAACACAGCTCAGAAGGGGTTTCGACCAACATCAGTTTTGGGGAACATCGCTTTAAAGGAAGCGTGGGTTTATCTACCTGCGATGACTAAAACCCTTCATCCGGTTAAAATATAGTTAAAAATGAACAAGATCTAAAAAGTATCTTAAAAACTTCACTTAAAACTGGACAAAAAAGTCCATTTATGTCCATATATAACATTTCTCGACAAGTTACGTATTATACCTGCGTCTCTGCTGTGTCTTTATGGGTGTGCTGATACATGAGTGTTGTGAAAGATCAGATGAGAGGAACATTTATTCTGCATGAATTCAAAAGCCGGACATTAATGAGAACTGCTGCAGGATGTTCAGTAGGATGTTTGAAGTAACTCCACATTGGATAAAGCTTCAAAGACATTGTAACAACATTTTATTTCCTAATGAAAATGCCCCAGAATATAATGTCTGAATAAAACACCCAATATAAAACATATTTTCTTTCTGAAGGTCATCTTTTCTTGTGGCCATTTGGTGACGGTAGAAAAAACTGTACATGATAAAGATATAGGATCACCTTATAAAATGACATGCAGCAAACATTTGATCTTATTTACACATTCAGCTGACACAGAGCAACATTATCATTCATGTGAAGTCCTGTTCGTGTCCACCTGATAAATATAAGTCCAATACTTACTCTCCTTTAAGCTTTGTTCTGCTCTCAACCAACTGCTGAGGGAAATATTTGGCTCTTTAGCTGCTACATGATGCACTATGTGCACCAGCTAGTCGCTAGCGGTGTACGTCTCCCATTGGGTTCATTAGAACCTTTTGGCTGCAAACTACTACGACACTACTAAACCAAAACAATTCCCCTTTTCTACATTTTGTCCTTTTTGTGTAAGAATATTATTCCCCGACTGATACAAATTTTTTTATTGATTCAAGACTTTGTATCAATGATGAAATGGTAAATAAAAGTTTATAAATTACAACTTTAATCACAAAAATGTCTTATTGTGAAAAAGAAAACAGCATAAACTAATAGTTTTTTCCCTTTTAAATGACATAATCCAAATTTATATTTCAACTTCATAATTGCAAAACATTTTCATTTGTTCATTGTAATAATTAAACAGTCTTTTGTTATCATTACAGCAAAACTAGGAAAACCTTGTTTGTAAGACCTTGATTCCTCCCCATAGGTAAGACGCACTGAAACACCGGATCAAAAAAACAATGCTGATTTTCAACATATCCATTTCCTGTTTCCCTGATACCCGTTTTAGTCTGGCTCATTCACCAAACAGTATTGGTGATTCTGCAGGCACAGTTAACCGCACAGCAGCCAGATAAAGTAAGTTGGCAACACTGGGCTGGTTCCCCCGATTGGGTTACCTTTCAAATGTTTTACATGCGCATTTTAACAATCCCTGTAAGTCAGTGACATTAACTCTTCTTGGCATCACCACCTCCACAGTCCAACAAAGAGGCACCAAACGCTGATGACGTTAATCTTCTTTCTAAGAAGCTGCCTCCTCCGCTGGTGTTGAAGACGTCTCCTGAACAGGAACTCCGACAGTTTCAACGGGCAGCAGTGAGACAGGAGGCGTCCTGTCTTCTGCTGAGGCCTGCAGGTTCTGCTGTGAGGGGGTAAACATCAGAAATATGTTACACAAAAAAAGCTTACATGTTCAAATAGAATCTCTTGTTGTAGCAGCAATACATTCATAAAACAAAGTCATAAGCCACTATAGGTCAACTGAGTAAATAAAGTAATGTTAGGTGTTAGTGTTAAGTGGGCCTCCCCAGAGGGCCTACAAACTGTTTCAGGGGAGGCTCAGTGTATGGAAGTGAAATATAATACATTAGTTATCAAAAGAAAATCACACAGAAGTGCCTTAATGTGTGTGATTTGGTTAAAGAGGGGAATTATATGATTTTTTCCCCACTTTCCCAGACTCAGAAACTAATAAATGTCTTAGTAAAGACCTTTTTTATGCATTTGCTGTAGTCTGAAGTCATGTCAAACAGCAATATTAGGCTATCTTGGTTTAATTTTTTTATGTTTTTATAGGATCAAATAACATAAATCATGATCCCATAGGCACCCAGGAATTGCACGAAACTAAGGAGGTTGGTGACTTCAGTCTCACTGACTAAGGGTTATGTTATTTGCTGCTACAACCCTTTAAAAATGGGAATAAACATTCATGAACTAAATTGACTAATTTGCAGTGGAATTCAACGTCTTTATTGCTAACAAAGTTATTAGATAGATGTACGTATCAGTTGTTCACATTTATAACGACTATACCCAATTTCTTTCGGTAATACAGAGAATAAATATTTGGTAGTATTTTGGATATCATTAAGTTCACACATTAGTTTGCCATGGCATCTCGGTTAAATTCCACTACACATTAATGTGTTTTATTAAATTTGAGACAAACTTAATAGGAGTAGCGTGGCAGCAAAAACACATGACATACATATAAAGCTATAAAAGTCTGTCCACAGGTTAAGGCCCTGTCACACATATCCGTTTGACAGAAACGTATGCCGGCGTATACGAAATATCGGGAATACGTTGATTTAAATTAAGGGTAAGTTGTGATCGTTTGAAGGACGCAGACGACATGCCGGCGTATATGAAATTAGCTCAAAATGTGTCAGAGTCCAAATACGTCCAAATTTTCCACAGCGGTGTTGTAGCTGACGTATACATAACAAATTATTATACGTATGTCAAACATTGTTAGCGTATCACTTACTTATTTAAAACGTATCAGAGCGTCTGGCCAACGGAGCTGGAAAAGTGCCATTTGGTTCACGTCATGCTGATGCTGGAGAACAGAATGTACTCTTGTCGCAGCCTCTCAGCATCCTCCATGCTCTCTGATGCTGGGCTGATGTATTCATCAAGACGTGCTGTGAAGAAGTGAGGATGAGCTACTCATAGGGACCCTATATACTATATTCAAACCCCAATAAGCTCCCAAAACGCTAGCTGAACGCTAGCTGTAGTGTAGAAACACGTTTAATAAGTTACTCCGTTGTCATGGATAAGTTTAACATAGGTTACGAATAGGTTATCCACTTGTTACCAATAAGTAGGCTGTAGGGTTCACCGTCAACCGACGTAGCCGATATCTAACGCACCTCTAACGTATTTACGTAGGTATTCACGTACTGCATTTACGTAGGCAAGTATTCACGTACGTATTCCGTATTCACGTATGTCTAACGTCACGTAACGTCTGCATATCTTATGAAGCACACGTCGGGTACATCCGGTAAATTTGAACATGCTCAAAACATCAGCGTTCAACAACGTAACACAGTGAACTCTTAACGAATACTACTTATGCCTTACCTTATATCAACGTACACCAGCGTGCTGCCGATATTTTGTATACGCCATATTTTTGTATACGTTATGCATTCGTTGGGTATTCGTCTGATACATTTTGTATAAGTAAGTGATACTCTATCAATAAGTTAGACATGCGTATCTGTATACGTTCCCTTTTCCGATCCGATGAAAAGTTGGACGTATTTGGACTCTGACAGATTGTGAGCTATTTTTCGTATACGTTTCTGCCATACGGATATGTGTGACAAGGCCTTTACTGGCTAAGCACATTCACAAGCACAAGCACAAGACAAGCTCAACAGTTATCCTACAAATACAAAAACTAAAACATGAACATGTGTCATAAAAATATGATCTAGTTATAAAATACTTATTACCAATTTATGTCCCATGTGAATATTCACCATCCCATTAGTGCATGGGAAAAGCTGAAGCATTAAAACATAAACAGGGTACTTTAAAGGTTAGAAAGCAGTATTTTACGTCTAACTTTGGATATTATTGAGATGAATTTGATTTAGTTTTGAAGTATTTAAAAATACATTTTAAAAACTCACCCGAACATCCGTTTGTGAAGGCCGCTTTCCTGCTGGCTTAGATCTGGGTGCTGCACCATTTCTGCTGAGTTTATCTTGAGAAATCATTTTATTCACTTTCGGAAGTTTAGTCTTTGATGGAGTTTTTGTTTGGGTTGTGTTAGCAGAAACACCACTAGCACTCTCTCCTTCGAACTCCTCTTGCTGCTGATTTTCTGAATCTGACTCCGCAGAAAGATTCTGCTCCGCTTCACGCGGCTCAGCATCCGTGTCATCCCCGCTGTCGGGAGGCGCAGCTGTGCGAAGTGTCTCCACAACCACTTTCGCTGGCGCCTCCCTGGGTCTGTTGAGCCGCCTCTGTTGAACCTGGTTCCTGTTTAATCTGTCATCACCGGCGGCTCGGGGCATCAGGACATGTTGCGGTGCGTCCCCGACTGCTAAGTGGTCACCATCCTCGATTTCCTGGATGTGATGCTCCAGCGGAGGCGGATCCCTTCGAGGGCGGCGGAAAGGTGCGGTGATGCCATACTGGAAGACTGCCTGCACTCCTCCATACATGCATACCTGTAGAGTTAAATACATATACCAGTGAAGAGAAACATCATCCAATTTTATTTATGAATGCCAATGTAATTTATTAAGGGTCCTTACCAGAATGATGAGCACGATAGCGATGAAAACTGGGAACTGCAGGGTAATCGGTAGATCTTTGAGGAGGGCTACAAGAAACTCACTTATACCCTGCCCAATGTGCTTCAGCGGCTCTGTGATCATGGTTGTGAAGGTAACAGCTATCGCCTAAACAGAGAGGAATGTTTAGAATGTAACTGTTTCCACAACCATACAGATATTAAAAACCAATACCATTTTTATAAACTACATTTTCACACTAATCTTGATGTTGAATGGGAACACATTTAAAAGGACAGAGTGAAATGCTTTCTTTTATTTCCTCAATAAATGTCTAAAATCAGCAATGCAACATTTTGGCACGTTTATGTTTTGAAAAATAAGTCAATATTATACAGTCTGTACATGGACTGGAAACACATACATGCTATCATAGTGACATACCTTGGTTGGAGGTACCAGTAAAATGGGGTTGACCAGGAGGACTTTATAGTATTCCTTACAAGGGTCATCTTGAAGAGTCCAGGTGCTTCTGTACCACTCTGCAGAAAAACAAAATACAGCAAAGGTAACTAAGAAAGCAATTAAATAGAGTTAATTCAGTGGAAACTAGTGTATTTATTCAAAGGCTTAGTATCCCTGTCAGTAGTAGAGACTGGAGTCTCAGATAAAATCTTACAAAACATAGAAAGCAAAAGTCAGAGGGTTTGGTACATTAAATGTGCAGCAGGGATTGTTTGACTGATGTGAATGGAGACGCATATATGGAGCAGCAGAAAGACACACATCTGACCTTCAAACAAACTTCAACGTGGTTAAAGAACTGATAATGTAATTACATCATGAGTTTAACAAGAAGCATGGACATCATCGTCATAGTCTTCTTCACGCCATTGCTGAGCAGTGAAAACCATGCATCTCCACGTTTGTTGATTTTAAATATGGTAAACAGAAAGATTAAGCCAGCAGCTATAATTCATATTTTCAAACTATCAAATGATAATGGGGCGACAATATTTCATATATTCACACTTGTGATCACCTTTCAAGCTATCGCTCCAGTCAATCTTCTTCATTCCAGCGCATTTTTGAAAGCTCTCCATCTTCACTAGTTTGGTTTGGTGCTCAGCGAAGGCAATCTGAAAAAGATTAATGAAACGTAATGCTATTAAAACTTATCTGTCTAAAAAAAATTGAGTGACAGCTTAACAAGAGCAAGAGAACTTCACCTTGTACAGATAGAGCCAGTTCCAGATAATACTGACAAGAAAGCAGACAGCGAACATTCTCTTGAACTGCACGAACCAGGACACCATTGACCACAGCTGAGTGCATATGATGGCCACTAAGACCAGAACACCAAGCCCCACCTGGAACAAACAGAGAGAACGGAGTACAACTGGACTGGTCGCACGAGAAGGAAAAAATATACACAAAATATGCACCAAAAGCATTTTTAAAACGTGTACAGAAGTTGGACCCCTCCGCCAGTTGGATAGCAAGTGTTATTGTTTAGAAGCTACGTTAAAACATTTTGACAGTGAAACAGAACAACAGTTTTATTGCAGACACGGTCTCTGGACATGTTCTTCATGTGGTACACGAAAGGCTAAAAGCGCAGATTTTTGATTACATTTGAAGTTTTCGGTAGTTTAAAATGTAGGTGGATTTGAAAAGTTATCTATTGTGCATCAACATTAAGGACGTACATTTAAACCAGGTACACATACCCCAGCCTAAACTAAATACTACACCCAAAGAAACATCACACTACACTCATTTTAAAGCTAGGACTATGATCGACAAGGGTCTATTTTTTAGGAAGCACAGGACCGAAGGTTATTAAAGACTCATAAACAAAGATTTCAGATTAATGAATAAGCTTACTTTTAATAGTGTGTCAAGCTCCACACCAAAGGTGTCTTCAAAACGCCACGTCCAGGTCTCGTAGTTATGTGGTCTGAGATCTACCAGGATCTGACTGATGGCATCGTCCAGAGCTCCTGTTCTCCAGATGTCTTCACCTTCCAGAAAAGTCTGAATCTCTGTCATGGCTTGTGTGGACAGTTGGATTTTGGCATCATAGAAGACGTCCGTTGAGTCACTGGGCTGGGGAGAAAAGGGGGCAGGTCGCCGCATCAAATGTAGGTCACACGATGATTGCAAGGAAAAGGTTTAGTAAAATGCATTTAAGATTAGCAAAGACATACTAAAGAAAAAGCTTAATGACCACTTACCAAACCAACTTTTTGTATTTCTTTCTGGAGTCTGGTAAGAAATCGTCTGAACACTGGATTGCATGTAGGCTCCTGTGAGATGGTCGTGACTCTCTTCTTCAGTTCGTCAATCTGAATGAAAGCAAAGCATAATATTTGTGATGCTCGACTGATTACATGAAGGAATCATTTCTCATTCCCATATGAAGATTCAGTGTCTTCCTAAAGTACAATCAGCAGGTGGTTGATTTCAAGAGGACGTGAACTTGTACTTTCCGGTTGAAGGATTAAGAACAGTGTCTCTGATGTCTCCAGAAACCTTATGCTCATTAATGTTGAGCAGTCTTAAACCTTCCAGTGCAGATTTGAGTGTTTGGTGTGTTTTTAAAAAATAATTTCTTAATCTTTACCAGTTTTTGCCAACTGTTTCTAAAGTTCTGTAATGTTTAAAGAGAAAAATGTTATTAATAGGGTGCTTAACATCTACAGCCTAATCACTGAAACAGAATAACCCGTCTGTCTGCATTTTGTAAACACAACATTCAAAGTTGGCCCCCTCCTCCCTAACTGAAATAAGGTCACGGTGCTCCCAGGTTGGGTGAAAGTCAACCCTATAGTCACTTTCATGGACCAACTCTACCTACTGTAGCGGGAACTACAAAAGAGGTGGTTTTGAATACTTTACCAGGTGTTTATATTTCTGTCTGGCTGTGGACAGATTTTGGGCATGTGTATAGTTAAGATCAAAATGAAGGTCAAGCACGAAGATGGTTGTGGCCCGGGCAAAGAAAGCAGAATAAATTCAGTGACTCCCATTAATCAAAACCAACTAATCTAAAAGATCTTGTATAACCGGTTGTATCTCTCAACTAAACTCTCTGAGGAAAACATACATGATTCAAGATCTTAATTCTAAATAATTTACTATTTTATTCATCATTTAACATTTTGAATACGACAGTAATTAAAGATGCAAAGGATTGACATTATCTGCAGAAAACACTGTGTGTCGTGGTATAGCTATGGATACTAACGAACTCACCAGTCTCTTTTGATCCACTACTTGTCTGCTACACGACGTCAGCTCCAGCTGCTGGTTGGGGTCCTGAGTATGCACTCTTCTCTTGGTTGGCACGTTGTCATAGTGTTCTGTCTGCAAATCACACACACACACACACACACACACACACACACTAACTGTCATAACAGAGATATCGACAAAGCTTCAGAGCATTCAAGGCAACGGCAACGATAGCAAATGCAATTAGGTCAGTGTTACACATTTAACATCACCCAACCTCTGCAGTCTGCCTCATCGATTTGGTGCTTGCATCGTAGTTGAGCATATCATAAGGGTCTATCCAGTCGTTGTCCGCCTCCTGTGCTGTGCCAGTCAGAAAAAGGCTGCATACCAGGACAATGAGGAGCATCCTGGCAGAGAAGAGGGCACCTCCTAAGTGACCGTCCAGTGTTGAAGCTAGCTATCTATACGTAAGCGACAACACCCAGCAAGACTTCCAGGAAAGTGAAAGTAAGTACAGGCTAAATTTGATCACAGCTAACTTGAGTAAATAACGTTAATAAACAAGCTAATGGTAGCTAGCTGCTATGATAACTTTAGACACCCGACTCAACCTTCGCTTTGAAGACACTTTAATACGTGAAGGCTACAATAACACGATAAATATGAAGTATTTTCCAAGATAAAAACACGAGTACAGCTCGGCATTACAAACTACCGTTAAACAGACCCACTTTACGATACAACCCCCTGACGCAACATACGTAACTAGCAAAGGTTCACGGGAAATGTAGTGTTTTAGAGAAAAGGCTGTGTCCTTCTCTCCTTTTTCTGCATCACAAAAATAAATATATTCAACATGTATATTTCAGATGTTGACAAATGTCATTTCTGCAAGACTGAACAGAAAGTATATTTGACCTGTTTTATGGACTTGAGAATTATATATTGTGCAAAACCATACAAGTATTGAGGAGAACAGAACTCCATTTTGAATGTGACAATTTATGTATTCACTTTTTTATATAAATAAAGGGACATTTCATAAAGGAACTTTTCTTAATTCAACCCCAGTCAATTACATTTGCAGTAGCTAAGATTTAGCACTTTAGAAAGGGATTGATAAAACTTCTAGTTTCATTTGACTCATACCGTCAAACCACAACCAGATGAATGATCAAAATCTTTCAAGAAATTTGGGTTCTGAAAAGGTAGCCTACTTTTTTTTTTGTATTAATCACAACACAAAATTAAAGATTCAACAAAACTTTTATTGCAAAAATGTGTATATTATATTTACATTAATAGCAACATTTCTTGAGAACACATGTTATTTCTTTACTTGATTTTCTGCAATATACAGTACAGCGGTTCAGTGAAACTACTCTGTTCAGAGTTCAAGACAAACAATCTACATCTTCAGAAAGACGTGCACAGAACGGCAGCACTTATGTACCCACATAACATATCTCAAGGGATTTCAGGAACCTCAGCTAAACAGTTGCTAAAAAGAGGGCACCCATGGGAATGACCAAAACTCAATTTGGCCTCTGTACATAATACAGGAGCGCAAACTGTGACATGCATCTTAGCTCACAAAGCTCCATAAATGCTCACCTGCAACATGAGAACAGGCAATGTTTAATAGTTAGAAAGGCAAGACCGAGAGCGCTACAGGTTCACATTTATCTTCCTTTTCGCCCTTTACCACCCTTCATCCCTCCTTTGCCCCCCTTTGCTTGTCCTTTTCCTTTCCTTTGCCGCCTTTTCCTTTGCCAGCCTTTAGCGCGTTGTTCTTTCCTCTCCATCCCCCGCATGTCTTTCTTCATGCGACTGTCCACCACTTTGAAAGCTCCCTTGACGCCTGCAGGTCGCCTCACCTTCTTGCCAGCTCCCTTTTTGCTCACAAGGTATGTTATTTCTCTCTTCTCCTTCCCCAGGCCTGCTTTCTTGTAGATACTGACAGAATAGGAAAAGACAAAATGATTGAAAATGATACAATTATCCAGAACAAAGCAATGCATAACTGTCTTTTGAGGTGTGGCTCACACCCTACAGGTCTGACGTCATACCTCCTCAGCTGAGCATTCTTCTCCCTCTCAGAGATGTCCACTGTGTCTACAACTGCCTCCGCTTTCTTCTTAGCCTGGTCCATTTTCTTCAGCATCTGGAAATGTCACAGAGAAACAAAAAAAATAAGATCTACAGAAATAATTTGAAGTTCATCAAACTAAAAATGGCTTGGGTGTTTTTGCCTAAAACAGCCGCTTTAATAATTTCAAGCACGATCCAGTTTTATGTCGGATCATCTTTTGCATCTTCATCAACAGATGCAGCATTGTACTTTTCCCCCAATCTTACCCTCCTCTTCTTCCGGGCCTTGGCCTCAGCAACTCGCTTGATGGGTCGGGCATCGATCTCCTTCCACTTTTGTTTATACTCCTCCACCATCTCTTTGGTGACAGGTGTCGGCTTCTTCCGGTGTTTCTGTTCGTCGACCAGGAACCACTCCGGAACATCCCACTGCTGCTCGGAGTTAGCAAACCTGCAGGAGCATACTATCAGCTTGCTGTACAGGCATATTTAAAAAATGTACTTAAACCAGATGCTGTGTGTAATTTTAAGGCTGATGCATGTGGCACCTGGTCAAAGACTGGTAGGTGAAATCCCACTTTCAAATAAGTTATTCTATATTTCTCTTATTGCCCTCCCTACTATGTTTCTGTGGCACTCGACCCTAAAGCCCATTTGATACAACTGAAGATGGAAACATATTTTTAGTTGTTTCACATATAAACAGTGTATTTTAAAACATTACACATTTAGAAATAGCAAATATTTACAGCAGCAGGACTTTCTATGTGGGATTGAGTAAAAACTAAATAAATTACAGTGCCCATGTTCATCCTAATGAAAAAACATGTCACCCAGTGCGACTGTTGCTCATTTACAGTTTGTGTCAGGTTTTGGCAACACAGGCAGTAGTTGTCAGTAGGACCAATACATTGTTGATATTGCCTCATACTTTCATTAACTTAAGCTTTGTGAGAGAATTTGAACCAGTAGGAAAGTGGGCAAACATTGAAATCTCACACACACACACACACACACACATACATACACACACACACACACACACCTGTGGAAGGAGCCGTCCATCAGGTCCCTGGCTCTCTTCTTAGACGTAGCGATCTGACAGCCCAGGGCCAGGCCCTCTGCATTCAGGATCCTGGATTTCTTACCTGAGGAGCACAGAACCCACAAACATCCACAGTTACGCAAAACATGAAGCTGAACAACTTTTACTTATTTTATTTATTCATCTTAGTGACTTATGTAAACTGGTTTTCTGCTGTTTCCGTTTCCTAAAGTTAGGATTTGTGTAGGTTGGAGATCACCAGCTTACCACCTGAAATCTAAATATTCCTCATACTCACTGGTACTTTCTACAGGGACAACCTGCAGGTCATCATCATTGGCTTTTCCTGACATCCCTCCAGCGGCCAGCTTCATCTTGTTGATCTCTCTGGAACGAGCAGCAAAATATGCATTTGTATATTTGTTTAGTCGTCAATAGTATGAATCCAATTGGATCCAGAAAACAGCATACTTCTCATCATCAACGCTGTCATCAGAGTCGCTGTCACTGTCGCCCTCTTGAGCTTCTTTCAAAGGTCCCGCCTTTTCCTCCGCTGGCGGAGCAGTTTTCTCTTCCTCCTCTTTCTCCTTTTCTTCCTCGTCTTGTTTATTAGTTTTCCTCTTTTTGCCTTTTCCAAAAATGTCATTATTTTGTCAGTCCCAGTTTTACAAGAGCTACGATCCTTTTAAAAAGGGATATTTTAAACTTGTATTTTGTCATGGAAATACATTTCAGAAAAAGGACCTTTGATGAACATGTGTGAATAAATTAATGAGAAACAGGGGAGACTGTTACTTGTTTGTTTGTTCTGAAGAAACACGGTCTGTCGGAGCTCGCTCTCTGCGTCTCCTTCCAGGCCAATTTCGGAGAATATGCCCTACAGAGCAAAAGGATGCCAGGGTCAACTCATTTGCAGGTGTAAACCATGAGGGGGGGGATCAGTAATGATGTGAACAAAGAGGCAGGTGACAAATCATTGTGCAACATTGTACATATAGTAGATCATGTGAGCACAAGTGGACAAACCTTGCTGAACCACAGGTTGGTCTCTCGTTCCTTCTTCTCATCCTTTCCCTCCAGTTCCACCAGCAAGGCACTATCCTGCCCTTCATCCTCCTCCTCCTCTTCAACAAACTTTACTCTGGAAAACAGAAATGTATAAAAAAACAACAACAACAACAATTCATTTGAGGGTATACAATGTCATGCAGTGTTACTTCACTTACTTCTTCTTCGGCGCCTTCTTCTTCAGCTCTCTCTGTCTCTCCTCCACCTCTTCCATGTCCTCATCATCTAAATCGGAGGCCAGGGATATTTCATCCGCATCGTCTTCATCAGACGACAGGTGGACGTCGTCGTCACCTTCTTCCAGGGCGTCTGCTGCCCGCATGTCCCCTTTGGATATATCAACCAGCGTCTGACGGAAACATGAATACCGAAGGTACATCAATTTAGTTACAGTTTCCGAGCATAAACGTTAAATTACCCTTTTTTCTTTCTTAAATATAAATAAAAGCCATTTAGTTAATTTTCTCATTAAGTTCAATGATCTACACACAAACATCCCACAAGAGAGATTCCACCGGGTGCAGCGGCACCGTATTCTGGCAGCAATGCGGACCACTCTGGACCGGGCTTTTGCTTCCACCGTGCGCATTTCAGAGGCAGCTCTCCACAATGTTCCGTTAAACTGCACCTCGACTTTCTTTGATGGGGCCGCGGCACATTGCACATAACAAATCGAGCAGGGCAATATTGAGGTTGCCGAAAAGGGCCCAGCAGTAAACGCTCAACCGGAGAGGCCAGACACTCAGCCACCCAACGTTAAAGATCAAAGTAAGCTCTCTACAAATATTGAGCATCATCTGTGAATCTCTTTTCTTGTAAAATGTCCGGTGTAATCGGTAACTCTGGTGTCACAAGTTTAATGCGTGTGTTCCTGTTGTCTTCACCTTTTGCTTCTTGATGGTGCAGAGGGAGAACATGGAAACGTCGTGGGAATCTGCGATGGAGACGCCAGGCAGGTCCATCTTCAGCTCCACCCGCTCCCTCAGCTTCCTCCGCTCTTTCAGCAGCTTCCTCTTCTTCCTGATGGAGCATGCCGGTTATACAAACTCCATTTAATTAAGAAATCTCTAAACAGCATGTTCCCATTTCACATTTCTCCACTAAAACCATTTCAAGGGGAAGAGGTCAACAAGAAGATGAGGTCTATCAAAGTGCTGCTGGTTCAATCAGCGACAACTCCGTCTGAGCTCTGTTGCAATTTAGCACTGCAACAAATAGTTGCACAAAAATACGGGAAATTACTTTAATAATAAAAATAACTTTGTGTCGTACCGTTTGAGCTCAGCCATCTCCTCAGCTTTCAATTCTGCCAGCTTCTTCTCCATTTCTTCCACGTCGTCTTCGTCTTCATCCTCCACCTCCTCCTCCTCCATCACCACCTCCTCCTTCTTCTTCTTCTTCTTCTCTGGTTCGTCATCACCATCACCCTTTTCTTCATCAGAACTCAAGCTTAAAACAAAGCAAAGAGGAGGTTTTTAATCTGCTATGACACATTTTGGCAAAGACACGAGAATATTTCAGCAGCTTTTCGTAAATGTGCTGTAAAGACTTTACTTGATCTCCGGGTCGAGCGGTTTGGTCTCCCCCTTCAGTTTTTTGGCCAGGAATCTCCTCAGCTTGGACCTCCAGGTCAGCAGCATGCTGCAGGTGTGAGGACGGAGAAAATTGTATTTTTTAAATTTTAAATGCCTGAATCACTACTTTTTATTTTTTACCGCACTGAAAAACCGACTTACCGGAGCTCTTTGCGTCCTAAGACTTTGATGTCACGCAAACACTCTTTTAACTCGCTAGTGGTGGCTGGGTGAGACTCCAGGTCTGGGTTGTCAAAGGTGATCTGAGAGAAGAAGACAGAGTGAGAAATACAGGAACGATTATTTATTTTTGCTTCATCCTCACTCACTCACTCACTCACTGAGGTCAGTCATTTTACATTACATACATTGTACTGTCATTTCAAATAAATCGGGTCCAGGATAATTCATCATAAATCTTTCACTTTCCTCGACATCTATTCCCCTACAGCTGCAATTTATATGCAACAGGATTTTATATAAAAGGGCAAAAAATGTGAAGACTTCCAGCATCATTCTTAGTAGTAGTAGTAGAGATCTCACCTCACTGGCTTTGCTTAGGAAGTCTATGGCGTTGTCGGCTTTCAGGAAGGTTGTCACTGTGAAACTGTGATAGAGTGTCAGCTCACCATCTGTGTATCCCTCCGCCTGGAACAAAAGAGGAGCCGATTGGTCAGTCAAGAATGCAATATCACTCCAAAGTAAACATTATCATATTTATAGGCCAGGACCTATCACACCATATCAACACCAGAGCAAATCACGTGCAAACAGCTAGTCGGGTAACTACAGGAAATCATGGGAAAGTCAGGTTTTGGTGTTCTTATTGTGACTTAAAGGTTTACTTGAGATGATTGGTCAAACAATGCTCATCTAGTAGTCAGTCATCTCATATAGTGTACATGCCTTTGGCTTCTTGACAGGAATCAGATCCCTCACAGTTTTGGCCTGCTCCTCCACCTCTTTGAACGCATGTTTGGGGTCAAAGAACTTACTGTCGATTTTGTCTGGGGCAAGAAAACCTGGTAAGAGAAAATAAATTGTGTTCACATGTAATGTACAGAAGTGGTAAAAAAAAAAATAGACTGAAAGGTTTGTTCGGTAATCTGTCGCTACTACTGACCCTGACAGACGACAAAGATCTCAGCGGACTCGTTCCTAGACGCCTGCGGCTTAGTGGCCTGCACCTTCTTGAAAAAGTGCTGGAAGATCCAGAGCAGTGGCTGGTAGTCTTTGGAGCGGAAAACCTTGGTGACGAAAGTGCCTCCTTTGGTCAGAAAATCACAGGCCAACTTCAGGGCCATGAGGGTTAAATGAGCTGCAGGCGAAGCGGAGAACAAAGTGAGATTTGGGGACATTTAAGTTCAAATTGAACTAAAATGATTATGACAGGTGAGTGTGCCTTATAAACTACTAAGTGTCGTAATTGGGACACAAAGACAATAGAGGAAATAATGGCATGAACATTTTATTTTCCTTTCAGAACTACAAGCAACAGTAGTACAAAGATGCGATTTTATCAATGTATTAATATTCTCACACACGATACCAACCTTTGAAAAGTTGCACACCACCATTGCAATTTGACTTTGATTATTTATCTGCTATAATTTCCTTATTGGAATAATACATAATAGAAATTTCCCAATTATCGGCCCAATATATATATCGTGCATCCCTAATGGCATCTATAAATGACCATATTACTCACTGCTAAACTGAGGGACAAACCTTTGCTCTTTGGTGGCACCTACCTTGTGTGAAGGCATCATGCTGCCAGTTGGTTCCCAGATTCGGGGCTCCATCATTCAGCACAACGTCGACCTTCCAAGTCTGCAGTTCCTTTCGTAAAGACTGTATATTGGAGAGAAAGTATCTCACTTAACTAGTGAATGTTAAGAACTATCCTATAGTTTGTTATTTTAAAGAAATCTGATGCTTGGTAAACAGAGCAGGTGGTTAATGCCAAAAACACATCCCTCTGTGTTAGTTGTACTTTTGCAGGGCTATTAAATAGGTTATTCTGTGTTTAACAGTGTATGAAGCCTGGACACTGAAGTTAGTTTTCCTTCAGTGACGTGCTGAACTCTGCAGCAGCTGCCTCACCTGTTTGCATTTGTCCGTAGTGATGTCTTCTTGCAGCATCACCACGTTGGGGATGGGCTTGATGGGCACCAGGTCAACACCTGACAAGAAAAACTTTATAAAAACTTTTCCCAGTCTCTCGATAATAAAAACCCAACCAATGAGACTATTCAAAAAACAAGAGACTTTAAAAGCCGACGTAAAGGAAGAACAATTTAATATCAGATATTTACATTAATGACAATCACACTCACCAATAATGATACTTGATAGAGGCATAAACTTCGACGCCACCTGCAACCTGCAAGATTATGAATCATGAGTGTATTCTTTGTGATAATATTCTACATCATACCTTTTGCTTATCTGTCTTCCTATGCAGAGAATACAAATATATAGCCCTATTTGTGACCCTGACACAAATGGCCCAAAGATTCATGAGTCATTACGTCAAACATCTAAACTACTGGAAACTTGCAACAAGAACATGTGGCGTTATTTACAAAGGAAGATGACAACAGTGCTGTTGTAATGTCTGTAAAAATTAATGTAATTTATTTTAACGTCCAAATGTTATTAGGCAGACTGTGTGCAGCCTTGAGAGATAAAACAGCTGCGTTGACGCTGAAAACCTTTGTAGGAAGTTTTTTATTTCAGAGAAAATTGATCAGTGAGGAATCGTTAATGAATTGAACTGATAAGCAGAAATCAATGATGGCATTGGTATAAATACATTTTTAACCCATCCACTTTGGCCTGATAACAGTATTACGCGAAGTTTGTTTAGGAATACTGAGAACATGTTGCACAGTACCATGACTGGAGGGCTCTTTTACACAATTAACACCCCCAAATGAATACAGATATTAGGTTTAATTTGAGTCCCTCTGTGTTTCTATAGCTTGGGCAACCTTGCATTAAGGCCTGGACAAGATGCTCGACAGAGTTAGCCTCTCGGTGTGTGTGTGTGTGTGTGTGTGTGTGTGTGTGTGTGTGTGTGTGTGTGTGTGTTGACAGGCAGCTCACCATCCTCCAGGAGCAGCACACAGGTCCACCAGAGCTCTGGCTTTCTGTAGAAACTGAAATTTACGGTTGAGCTGAATCAGTTTGAAGGAAGAACGAGAGCGGTAACCTGAAGAAGACAAAACACGAGGTTATCAGACCGCTGACACTCTTAACATCTCATCCAGCACAACTTTATTTAGTGTTAGCGAGTGAGCTAGCTATCCGGCTAATGCTAATATCTACTTCAATGCTTACAGTCTCAAGCTTGCTAAATTCTCTAGCAGTAGTATTTTACCTGTTTCTTTAGCCAGATGGTAGAATTTATCCTTTCTGGTCTTTCCGACTTTGAGTTTCTTCCCCATATTTGTCGCTGTGTTTTTACACTTTACTCTAACACAGAAATATCCCACTTAAAGCAGTCTACCGTCCACGAAAACAACACGTGCGTTTGTCTCGGCGCAGACGTTCAACGTCACACTACTGGCCGTATTTCTTCTTCTTCTGATTTATTTCAAGTTGTTTACGGGACGGTGTCGCCACCTGCTGTCTGTATCGCAGAATACAGTCATAGATTGGTTTTGTTGTAACTTTTTGTTTGTACATTCAGATGTAGAGGAAATGTATTGTTTGATACGGACAGTCAGCTCAAAACTGTTAACTTTCTGTTTAAGAATATGGATGTATAAATAAAAAAACTTTGTATAAATAATAAGAAACTTATTCAAATCGAACTGCAAATAGAGATTCCTATCATTCACTAAATCCAAACAATACATATTTCCAAAATAGGCTAGTATAAAGTGAGGGTAGATATTATTTAAAAAAATACTGTGATAATTTACTCCACAAATGGATATTCTGCAACTTACATCAATGTATTTCTGTATACATTTTCTGTTCAGTTTCTGCAAATAATGATTAGTTGGACAAAACATTTGCCTAATTTTAAATGATATCTCTTTGACTTTCAAAAAACAAACAAATGTAGACCAATATGACAAGGCATGTACTTAATGTCTTTTTGGAAAAGTTGACAAAATGCTTTATTTTAATTCTTAGTTTGCCTTGAAAAACAAGTTTTCCCAACAGTTGTTTCAGTTGCATCTAACAGTATTAGGGTAGTTTGTCATTTACCTTATTATTTTCACTTTGATCTCTCGACTTATTAGAGGTAAATTTACTTTTTAGTCACAACATGTTACTGAATGCTAGTTACTACATTTTTGATTGAGTTTTTACATACCAAACGTATAAAGTCATACAAAAGTGATTAATTCCTGTAGTTTAAACCACCCAACAGTAGGCCTTAATAAAGTAGTGATCACTACCCTGCTGACAGTGCTAAATGATGCATGATGCTGCAGTTCATCCAAATCACAAAAACAAATTGACAAATACTTTTGCTTACCTAGTGATATCTAGCCATGGAGATTATTTATTTAGTTTTGTGCAGGTTTTGAGATATCTTTGAGATTTCTACTAATGCCCTCATACTATAGGTAGTGAATGGAATTTGGTTTGTGGTGATCGCTGCATTAAAAAACGACATAACAAAAGTGTTTTTCTCCGGAAAAAGTGTCAATTTTACTCTTGAGTTTCTATTAGGGCTATATGAAAACTCTTTAAATTTAATTCAGCCTCTTTGTATGAGGGTGGCAGCATAAATCTCAGAGAACGATATCTCAGAACCTGGACAAATAAAACCTAAACTGTCTGCATGACCAGATACCACTAAAAGTTAATAGAAAAAATGTTTTGGGGAATTTGGGTTCACAATTTCACACTGACCTCTGCCTCTGAATTATTCATATTTGACCAACAATCACAGTTGAACCCATATGATGTAAACTATGGGGTCAGTTTCTTAACAAGTAGCCCAGTCATTTGCATTTTCATTCTTTTTGAACTTTTATTTTATTTATTTATTTTAAATCACAGCCGGAGACAACACCCTTCAGTGACAGACGCAGCTGTCAGAAAGGTCTGTTTCTGGATCGTGTGTTGATCAGTCCCAGGACAGAGAAGGCACTGGCTGCTGCCGTCACCAAACTGATGGCCCCAATGGCCCGTGTAGCCTAAGGAGACAAGGAGGACAAGAGGAAGTGGACTGAGATTACTGTGATCTTCAAGATATAAAAGAACAAGTACTGTGCTTTTGCTGAATATGTTACAAGTGTTTGTAACACACTGAACATAGAAATGAACGACAACAATTTGAGAGGTTTATATAAATGTTTTGAATATTCTTTGTGAAGATAGGAAGTATATTTATACATATATTTTGGGTGGAGTATCATTTTAATACCCACCCTGACTGTATCCATAACTTTAGCTACTCCAAACCTGTGTCTGAATCCAACCAGTCAAGAGAGGCCCTTAAATTGTATTTAGGTGAGTTACTGTTTATCTAGTTTTTCCAAACCTATGGGTAAAAGTCAAATGGATAGAGCCCAATCCAGGTAAAAGAAACAAAGTAAAATACCGTCCCTTTATATTACATAAACTGGCACAGAATCACAAAACTGAAATGTAAACTGGAATCCAGAAAGCAACACAAGCCACTATAAAGTAAATGTTAGATTTATTTTATGGTAAGGTTAAACGTAACGTCTTTTAAATGTCCTGTTTTGTTCTAAAACATTGTACTTCACAAGTAAAACGGTGGCAGTGGAAGTTAGTATTTTGCCCTGATGGTACATGAGACAGAAACAAAATAAACAGTGAGAGACCTGCTCGGACACTCCCTCCCCGTAGCGCAGAAGGGTAACAAAGTGCTCGCAGTTGCTCCCCAGCAGGTCGTAAGACACCTCTTGGCCAATGAGGACTTGCGCTCGCTGAATGATTTCAGAGACGGGCAGGGGTGTGTGGTTGTGGTCGTACTTGTTGTTGACACGGTACGAGTCGTTTCCCACCACCTCCTTCAGCAGCTGCATGCGCACCACTGCCTTCCGGCTGAAGACAGATTTCACACTGGACATGGCGGCTGCCTGGTTCTCATCTGGAGAGGAAGAGGAGAGTTTTTCTTCTGCACAGTATGCACAACAAGTGCATAACAAAAGTGAATATTGTAGGATCTTGGACCTGGAATCTTGCAGGTTTAGGAAACTATAGAAAGACAGACAGTTGATGTGGGGATCCACAACATACAGATCCCAAAGTCATTTTTGATTCTGGCCACAGAAACAAAATCATTGTATCAAATCTGGACTAGTGCTATTGTTAGTTTCAAGTTTTATTTGTCAAATGTAGGTTAACACAGGGGCAATGGCACAATGAAATGTGAAATGTGCCCTCAATTGTCTTAAAGACATCGAGGGTCCTACACAAAGTTGAATTTTCAGAATCTGTAATATTCAGAATATCATAACTACGAATGCTTTTATACTTCAACTTAGATTGTTGCTTATTTAGTCACAAATATTCCACGGTATAGAATAACCAGTGGTCGGCAATAACTACATTAACTCAAGTACTGTACTTAAGTACACTTTTGAGGTACTTGTACTTTACTTGAGTATTTCCATTTCCTGCTACTTTATACTTCTACTCCACTACAGTTCAGAGACAAATATTGTACTTTGTACTCCACTACATTTAGTTGATAACTTAGGTAACTTTGTAGATTCAGGTTCATTAATAATACAAAATATAATCAAATAATGTATCATGTATTAGATAAAACTTTATGGATCCCTTGGTGAAATTCCTGCATTAAAATGTTTTACCAATAGTAAAAGTACTCATTCTGCACGATGGGTAATCGTGCAGAATGAGTATTTTTACTATCGGTAAAACATTTTAATGCAGGAATTTTACTCATAGCAGAGTATTTCTACACTGTGGTATTACTACATTTACTTAAGTAAAAATATCTGAGAACTTCATCCACTTCTAAGAATAAAGCCCACGTTCCCAGGGACTGGTAGAAGAAGTGTCTGGATCATGTTGCATAAGTAGAAGTCACAATACAACAACGTACAAATACTTCCATAAAGTAAAAGTCCTACATTAAAAAAACTACCTTTGTTCTCTAAAGACTATATTTAAGCATCATCCAGTTACAATATGTCAAAACCAACATATGTTGTCTGAGATACTTTTGTTAAACTGATGTCAGCCGGTCACATTCGTCTCGTTTGCTACTGACCAACGGGAGTTAAGTTGATGATGTAACCATCTCCCAGGTACAGAGCCCAGTGCTGATAGGCTGGTCTGAAGATCTCAATGAGGTCACCGGGCTGGGGGTCACCATAGGGGTCAGGAAGGTCAGGGTCATTAGAGGCCATCTGCACACAGAGGGAGAGACACAGTACATATAGATACAGTATATAACTATTTCACATATTAATAACTTCCATGAAAGAAATGCACAGCTTGCAGTGGTCTTTAAATGTGCATGTTATAAAAAACAATTGACACTTTAGAAATATTAAAAGTTAAGAATTCAAATTGTTTCTTGATTGTATTACAATGAAGAAACATCTGATGCAGTATGTTCAAATTTAGGAAAACTAAAGCTGTCAATAGACTCTTGAAATGGCTCATACATATGCGTCCCCTTTCAGAGGTCAGCATGGTCATTTATAATTCATCATTACATATTCGGCCATCATAAAAACACACACTGTTAGATTTCAGGTCACACTAACAGCCTTTCAGTCAACTTACAGTAGCGTTTTGTTGTTGTTTATCCATCCCACATCATGCTTCCACAAATTCTAAAAAGAAAAGAAAATGCAGATAGGAAAAGCAAACAATACAACTACTTTAACCCAATGACAGATCACTGAAGGGGAATCTGAGAACCGAGAAATTATATTTTTGTTATTTTAATGTTCTGACTGAGTTTGTGTTAAGATAAGAGTCAAAAGGCAAAATAAATTCCCAGGGAGAGAGAATGCTAGATAGGATGGTACAATGTAAAGGGCTCCCATACAGACACACACAGACAATACACACACATAAGCTCTTGTGTCACCTGTGCTGCCACAAAAGCATCAACACAATGAGGAAGCTGACAGAAAAATAGTTTGAGCGCAGGTTATTTCACATAGAAGTAACCATCCAAACAAATGTGAATTGCATATCACTTTCACAATTACTAATAGTTTTATTTTAATGTATGAATTGCCGTTGATCACCTGAGATAATAAGACATATTTCAAGATGTTCTGGTAATTCCAAAGAGGGAAGAGTTGAGTTTGTATCAAAATTACACGTGGACAGGATGAAATCTATATCGGCCCAGCAGAGCAATTAGTACATCCATCTCATCATTAATGTATGACGCTGGAGCCACGCTGAGGGGAACAAAGCGTCATATTATTTTACCAAACCGCAACTCTTACACGAAAACATACAGTTAAACTCTGTGTGGAGATTATGTACTTATTTTGTCCTACATTATGCACTAATTCTCTAAACACATCCACTGTCACTATATATAGAAAACATTCTGTAGAAACATAACAAAAAATATAGAAATAAAGTGCTATAGATACCTTTGAAGTCCCTCGTTGTAATGTTACAGCATAGTGATTTTATTGAATTCATGTCAGAGGCTCAAACAGTCAACACAGAGAAAATGCATACAGAATTGAATACTTACTCAAACACCAGCAGCTTTTTCTTCCTCACCATTTTAATTCTCCATCATAAAGCCGCACATAACCATAAAAAATCCAGAAAAGAAAAGAAAAGCAGAAAGAGATTCGATTCCAAGTTTCTAAGTTGATAAAAGGTTGTCAAATATCCCAAAGCCAAACCAGACGCTGGAGGTCCTGGTGGAGGTATTTCAGTGTCCGCTGCTCTGACTGATGACAGTTTGCCACAGTTGCTAAGGTCACACACACACACACGCACACACACACACACACACACACACACACACACACACACACACACACACACACACACACACACACACACACACACAAACACACACACACACTCACACACGCATACACATAGGGAGGTGTTTCCTCCCTGCCATTGTGCCATACACAAGTAGAATAAGAGTTATTGTGGAATTGCAAATGCAACACATGTATGACTGATTTCATTTGAATGCAGTCTGAGCATTACTGTATGAACTATAGCTTCTGACACTATTTTAAATGCTTTTCATGCAGTAAACTTGTCCTCTGTACAGTACTGGAATGTAACTAATAATTTACTAATGTCCTGTACAAATTCAAGATACTTGTACTTAACTTGAGTCTTCCCATTCTATGCTATTTTATATATATATGCTCCTATACATCTCAGAGGAAAATATTGTACTTTTTATTCCACTACATTTATCTGACAGCTTTAGTTAACTTTCCAGATTACAGTTTCTCTTCCCCTTCCTGGCCAGTGAAACACATTTATCTCTAGATGTGTCTATTTCTTATGTTTGTGATAAACTGAAGGAGGAAGTGTTCCCTTATGTGCTGAGAAAATTATCCTATTTCTTAAGCTAAATAATTTAGAGCCCTCTTGGATCAGCTCAAAAAGGCATTGTCACAAAGTGTCACGGTATTATTCCGGCACCAGCAGGAAATGGACGCAAAAGCACGACCCACAGACAAGGTTTAAGTAACAGTCTTTACTTAAAAAAGGCACAAAAAAGGGAACCGTCCAAAAAAAAAAAACAGACAGAACAGAACAACAAAAAATGAACTAACTATATGTCGGTGAAACAAAGCAAGGTATCAAACTCTAGGTATTAGCACTAGGAATATGATTTTATAGAATATGACACATTGCTGTAGATTAAACTACCCAACAGTATAGAAAGGACTTAAAATAAACATCTATAGCAGTAAAATGCAACATGCACATTATTGCAGCAGTAATATTCATCCTAAAACATCATATATAATAATAAAACACTGACAGGGAACATTTTACTACATGATATATACTTTTACTTTAAGTAGGCCTACTTTAAGTACCTTTTGCTAATAATCTTACATACAATTTTTAATGCAGAGATTTTACTTGTAGTGGAATAATGTGGTATTAGTACTTTTACTTCAGTAAAGGATCTTCCACCACTGCCTGTGTATAATAATACAGTATGTACCCTTGGTGTACTTGAGTCTAAGCGACAACACAGTAGATCTCAGGGGTTGGATGCAGTGCTTGCTCGTTGATTGGCTAGCGACTGACAACCTTTCGTCACTTGTCTCCGCCCCCTGTTGTACAGTTCAGTTACAAGCTGCATCAAGCTCCCAACAGTAAAGCTGAACAGAGCAGGAAGTTAGATACTTAAAAAATATATAAAAATACAAATGTAAGGGTAGGAGTATTATGTAAGAAATCATAGTACAATATGTTCGAGGGTTGAATTTATAGAAACAATCATATAGCACACGTTGTAAGTTTAAAAATAATATGTAAATATGATACAATACTACTTTATTGGGAGTAATAGCCTTTGAAAAAAATATTAATTTCACCCCAAACTGTTTGTGACATGATTTATAGACCAGGATTAATTTTAACCAGCGGACTGGTGGCTTCTAAGCCACTGACTGCAATCTGACTGCACATAAATGTAAGGATAAAAACTTCCATCACACTAAACAACATTTCTTATAAAATACCATAATAGATACCCTCTAAAATCAAAACCACGAGCAAGTGTGAATCAGTTGAAGTTAACAACCACAGTTATTCAAAGTATATCAGTCAGCAGGAACTAAACTAAAATCTTATCCAACCACATTGAAATACTTGTCATTGTGGGACAATGTCAAACGCAGCAACTCAGAGCAACTGGGCTTTTATTTTGAAGTTTGTTCCGGAAGTCTTTTTCCTTTTGTCACTATCTTGACACTTATGTCATTACAGGATACAAACAGAAGGTTAGCCTAACTGACAGCAACTCATCTTTCAGAGGAGAAAGGGATTATATGTACTGTCGCCGCGGATTAATATTGTTTATGTTATGAGAAGAGGACACTGGCTGGGTTAGGACTCTGGTAAGGAAATAATACCGCTAGCTAGCTGTACTAATGCTAGTTTACCAACGCGTTGCCGCTTGTCACGTTAGCTAACGTTAGCTTAATCGGTTAGCTTGTTTGCACGCGTCCGCTTGTTTAACATACATTCTTTCAAATATTTATCATAAGTAGTTGAGAAAAGCCAACAATATATAGTCATAGTATGTTATTCTCATATGTCAGGTGTATCAGGTGTTGCACGATGTCACTGCTAACTTATACGATGTCTCCACTAACCGTTGAATAACAAACTACTAACGTTACTACTAGCTAACATACGTTATTTAACCTGCCAGCTTTCATGCAAACAGTCATCTAAAAGTTGAACAGCTGCAATCTTATCATATTCATTAACTACCCAGCTTTATCGAAACAGTCTAATATAATGATCATGCTGTTGATTAACAGTGTTTATCTGAATTTACATAACTGTTTGACCTTTTTGACCCCTCTCTGTGTTTTAGATTGAACACCATGGATTCAGCTCCTCCACTCAGACGGTCAGATTCAGCTCGGGGGGAGTTCTCCCCTCTGAAGCGATTTGTTGTAGCCAAGAAGAAGATAAGCGATGTATTTGAACAACTACTGAACTATGTGAAAGAGACTTCAGATTTTGTAGAAGGTGAGAGGGTCTGCTTATCTGTTTACCATTTGTCAGTCAGCTAGAGTAGATCATATTTATTTTAATGGAAATAAAATACAGTTAACAGGATTACATTACAGTTTTTCTCAGTCGCTTGTGTACATTTCTCAAATCATCCTTAACATTTGCACAACAGTAAGTGTATTTCTCAAAACACTTCGTACAAACATCACCACACAATGGATTGCCGGCAAAAGCCTGTAACTTGCTCAAAATCCTAAATTTATCTCTCAAAAGTAAATATATATATATATCAATGATCAAGTCAGTGCCATCAGTCCTAGTGCCATTGATAGTCACATGCTTAGCCATGTTGTCAATCAAACAGCGTACTGCAGCGGCACTTTTTATGTATGGCATATATATATATATATATATATATATATATATATATATGTATATGTGTGTGTGTGTGTGTGTGTGTGTGTGTATATATATATGTATATGGCAATTTCAACAGTAGGCCTACAAAGTTCAAATGAATGTATGTGGAAATGTATTTCAATTGGACAGGACATGTCACTGTGATATAAAATAGAAACAGACTGATTTACAGTGCAAAGGAAAAAATACAAAATTAGACATGTAAAGATCTGAGCTGATTTAGAGAACAGGTTGGTCATTGTTTAATCTAACGAGAGCAATTCATCAATTCAGGACTCATTTCCAAAAGAAAGTACTAGGAATGTATTTTTAAAATATGCTTGACAGATTATGACAACTGGTTCAACCATTTTGTATGTAATGACTCATGCAATGAATTTATACCTATATATTTTTGGGGGAAAGACTATTCAACAGAGAACCAGTGTAATACATTTTGATCAATATGACATAAGTGTTTGATAATGTAGGAAATGACAGACAACTGTACATAATCATTTCAATAAATGTGCCACAGCATTTTCGATGCGTTCAAAAGAATGAGAAATTGCTTCTATGACAAGTGACCAGGGGACGTGGAGGTTGAACAATTAGTTTTGAGAATTTCATTTCTGGACTGAGAAAAACGGTAGCATCGTTTGTACCATCTGTTAGCGAACTCTCTCTGTCTGAATGGCTAATGAAGTGAGTGTTGTACGTCTGTGTGTTTTGAACAGAAACCTGTGGGAATAAAGCTTTGCAGAACATTGCGAGCGAGGATCAAAAGTTGGAGATTCAGGCTTATGCTGACAAACTTGCTGTCATTAAGGAGGTGCTGGCACGCAGACACATGAAAGTGGCCTTTTTTGGCAGGTAAAACATCCACACACACACCTAGAATATTGTCTTTAATTCTCAAACGGTCCTTTCAATAAAAGTAACTTTTACAGATGTTATTGGTTTGATGTACAAGACTGTGAGTCCTCCCCCGACTTATTGAATTATTTCGTGTTCTTTTAATTTCAGGAGTATCCTTGAAGTGACATTGGTCAGTCACCTCATTCATTTTCTATTGTTAAAGCCCATTCTTCATAATTAAGTTTAAACTGATGTTAATTGAACCATGCAAACTCCCCACGCCTTTAAATCCAAAACACAATAGGGAGGGTGTGTCAGAAACACTGGGAGATTTCCTCCGCTTGATTCGGCATTACATTAAACACTTCCTGTTGCCGGTATAACCAGATTATCTAACCCGTCCGAGCTGCTCATTTGTGTTGCATTAACATTTATGTATTTGTTTTGTTTGTTTTTAGGACGAGTAATGGTAAAAGCACCGTCGTCAACGCCATGCTGAGGGACCGCGTGCTGCCCAGCGGGATCGGCCACACCACGAACTGCTTCCTTAGTGTAGAGGGCACTGATGATGACAAGGCCTACCTCAAGACAGAGGGCTCTGATGAGGAGAAGAGCATCAAGGTCAATGTTATGTTAATAACGGCTTTGTAAGGTTAGGTTTTAATTAGTCTTATATGAACACTGGTCTTTCTCCCATTCATATATTTACACATTTTACTTCTATTGAGAACTACTTTACGCAGTTTTTACACAAAACAGAATCTGGCCATGTTCACTCATCAGACCATCGGTGATGTTGCACTTCCTCACATTTCCTCTGTTGATTGACTGGTTTGGACGTGCAGTCAGAATGGCAGGAATATGGTTGATGAGATTTTTACAGTTGTGGAAGAGTTCTTTCTTAAATGGGTCACACAAGTGGGAACACAAGCTGAAAAGGTTCATTCCTCACCCTAATAACCGAGCAAAGCTTAAATCTTTGTACCGATTTAAATCAAATTAAATTAAGCAGTACTTTATTTTTCTAATTCATGTATTCATAAAATGCCTATTTCAAGTTTGTAATATAGTAATGTAAAGAGTAATTCAAAAATAATGGGATGAAAAATAAATAGCATCCTTACATTTTGCATGTCTTTTTATTTTTACTTGCCAGCTTTAATTTTGGCGTTCAAAAGAATAATGTTGAATAAATGTTTCTATTTTTGCTAATTTTCCAAACCCAACATGCTACCTGGATATTTACGGTAGTGTCTGAAATGAAAGCCAGATGCAGGAAGATTCATCAGATTCATTCTCTCTTAATTCCACTCACAGAACTGAATGAAGTCGACATAGGTTCAACATAATAAGCAGCTTTATCAGTTTTAACCCATGTTCTGTCCTCTCTAGGTGATACTATAGGAATCCTGGTAGCGTAATACATGTTTAATAAAAGCTACATAATAACATTTCACTGTTTCCTTATTGGCTGATACTGTAAATTATACCTTCCTGTTTTAAAAGTCAAACAATTAACTGGATGATGCTACATACATCTTTAACTGTATGGAATCCTTCCTTTCAACGCAACAAACTTTTTATTTTATAAAAGGTCATTAAGGAAAAAGCCTCATGCTCAGATATTCTCCAGGGCTCATCCACACAGCCTGAGATGTCATGAGTCATAGTTATTATAATTAGAGGAAACATGCTATTCTTCAATTCTTAAAATGAACAGATTGATAACACTAATAGCTGCAAAATGCTTTTACATTGAAGAGAAGTTCTAACATTAACAACCATAACTTCAGTCTGTTTACATCTCCTCTGCAGACTGTAAACCAGCTGGCTCACGCACTCCACATGGACGAGAGTCTGGACGCCGGCTGTCTAGTCCGTGTGTTTTGGCCGAAGACCAAGTGTGCGCTGCTACGAGACGACCTGGTGCTCGTAGACAGGTAACAGGATCCATTCATCAGATCTGGAGAGTTTGTAAATATCAAGTTGACAGTTTCCAAGGCATTTACACAAATAAAGACAGTAATGTGCTGAAAGGGACGTGTTACCTCACAAGTTTTGTAGATGTCCATGCATTTGACCTCTTGACCCTCTCCTTCCCACTCCTTTAGCCACGGTACAGATTCACTCACACTTGACAGCTGGATGTGACAATTCTGCCTCTGGGATGCTGATGTCTTGTGCTGGTGGCCAAACTCCGAAATCCACACTTAATGACAACGGTAAAGCCTCTCGAGGGCCTCAGGAAGCTGGGACTGTTTACCGCTACATGTTGGTATTTAGGTTTGGCCCATTGTTTGGCTGCATTCAAGGATTAACTATTAATTCCTGCGGACAACACCTTCGCTTTCATACATAGCTGTAAATTCTGTCACCGTGTTACAGAAGATGTTATCATACCCAGTTTGTGCCTGTTCTCGTGTACACATAAGTGCATGGATAGTTGAACATGACATTACACTTTCTGTGTTCCATCGCTCATAACTGAAGTGTTCCAGTTAAAGTTTAGTGTCTCTAGTGTCCAATCTAGGGTGTAATTTTGTTAGCGCACACATCGCTTTATACAGACGTAAATCATATTTTTCATGGTTTGGGCTGTTTAGAGTAACTTTTAATGCCTTGAACACTCCTTCCAGAACATACATACATGTATACAATTGTTAACATGAAATGTGTACAACTGTAAAGGGAAATCTACTGCTAATCGTTCACACAATATTCTATATGTGGAGAGGATATCTTACCTGTGACAGAGTGGAGTCACTGCAGGCTTTCCTGGCATCCTGCAACATAACAAAAAGCCTAATAAACAACAAATTTGAGATTTTTCTGTCACAAGTAGCTAAGTTTAACACATGCAATTACTTCAGACAAACACACACAAATAATGGAACAAAAAGACGCACCCCAAAAAAGGAGGCAAAAATGACTTCTAATTAAGTGTTTAAACAGTTGTTGCCAATCACAAAAACTGAATATCTCAGTTATTTTTAGAATAATCACACAGCAACCACCGACATTTATAGATCAGTTCCCACAATAAATAAGTTTGAACGAGAATGGAGGTGGCAGATTGACAAGTTATATGTTGAGTGCGTCACAGTCTCATCTGAAACTGTGCGATTAACAGCTTGCAGTGAACAGACAGTGGCACACATGTGATGTACAAACACAAGTACAACACACACACGCACACACACACACACACACACACACACGCACGCAAACATAAACAAACGTGCACACAAAATGTTGCCGTACCCGGATCTGATTGCGTAGTTGCTCGGCTTCCTGCCGCAACTGTTCCAGCTCGCTCATTGTCCTTCTGTGATGCGTTCAGGCTACACTCCGCTCCAAATCTTGACTGGGCTGGGAAAACACAAGTGCCTGCCTGCCTGCACGCACGCACGCACACACACACACACACTCACTCACTCACACACACACACACACTCACACACCCACGTGCTTTACCAGCTGACACCTGCAAGACAGAGACAGAAATACTATGTGTTAAACAGGCAGACGGAGAGTGAAGGATGGAAAGACTTCCATCAGACAAACATCGGCATCCTGTATGGGCTCAGACCAAAAGGAGGGTGTTGCAAAGGGTGGGGCTGGGTGGGGGCCTCGAGGGTGGGCTGGCTCTTCAAACACCCCCAGTCTGGTTCAAAAGGCCATCTGAGCCAGGCTCTGACCTTTCCTGACTCAATCAGCCTTTTGTGTTGTTGCATTGCGCTGTTTGCTCGGCCCGCCCTAAAGAGCCCAGAACGAACGCGTATGTGCGTGTGTATGTAGACTGAGAGCAGATTTGGAAGGTTTATTAGACAATATATACAAATGAGAAAGAACATGTGTACACTTCAGGGTCAATATAGTAAACGGAAATAAGCAGTAAAAAATATTGTCCACTGAAACAAAAACAATAAACGATATCCTTAAGCTAAACTAAAACTAATCTGAAACATTGCCTGGTAAATAAAATTAATAAAAATGAACAAACTCATTTCAGGACACTAAAGTAGCACAAAGATTAAACATTATTGCCATTCCTATACAGTTCTCTGACCATGTATTTTGTATGTATATGTAGCTACATACTTCTGAGACATTATACCTGGCCTTAACAACAACAAACTAAATATACAAAAACTAAACCTTGAACTTTCTGAAATGTTATCTAAATCTATCAAGCGCACAGAAAAAACAAACTAAACTGAAATTCAAAGTCAAAAATAAAATAAAAACTAATTGCAAATTCAAAAACTATTATGGCCTTTGTGTACATATTAATCTGTGTGTGTTCATTATGAGCATTATTTAAATATATATCTAAGTTAGGTATGTCAGATCCATTTGAACATCCATGTTTGTGCGTGCATGTTCGCACGTGTGAGTTGCCTCTTCCTTTACCTTGGGGAGCCTGAATGTGGGTCACATAGCACTTAAGACACTCCTCAGAAATGTTTGGACCGCACCCCCACCCCCCTCTCCTCATTTTCCAGGCTGTTATTTTCCAGTCTGACGTCCAGAAGTCTAACCCTCCGAGATTAAATTTTCAGTTCCATTTTCTATAATTCAACAATTACACAGAGTCCAGCCCTTCCTCTCCACAGGAAGTCATGTTAATATAAAGATGAGGTTGTTTGTGCTTTATCTTCATTTTTGCAGAGGCTTTAAAACCATAGCGGCCCAGTTATTTATTCACCACAAAAGACCCCATAATTTTACAAATAAGTAACTAAGACGATGATTTGATGTCCACGCTGCTACGATTGTCTTTTTAAAAAGATACTGTGCATGTGTGGAAAGCTACTCTTTTAGTTTCTAGGTTCACTTGGTTTGGCCATTGTGCCTCTGCTCTTCTGTACAAGAGATGCCTTGGACTGCTCATCGAGGACTCTTGTCTCAGCCAAGGAGGTCAGTAATGAGGCATCAGGGGCAGCGAGCGTTGCAATGCTTTCAGCTGCCCGAGAGTGACGTCACTCTCTCCTCCGGCTGACGCAACCCCCCTGAAGAGAGGCTCTCAGCGTCAGCTCGTCTGTGATGTGGTGCTGCTCTATGACTGCCATGGATCCATTATACTGTATGCCTCTGAAATCTGCCACGTCACACAGAGCGCCTTGTGGACTACCAAAACACCCGATATGACCTTCTACACTCTGCTAAATATTTTTCAATCAATGTTTTCAGGCTGGGGCTCGTGTTGTGAAAGGCAACGGAGCACACAAGAAAGATGAGGTAGAAAATTACGCAGGCATGATGGAAGAGGACGCTGAAAAACATGATGCGTTTTGGTGCTTTCCAATCAATTTGGATAGAACTGCCAGCTCTGATTTTAGGCATGCCATGGCAGTGGTTTGCAGGAGTGCCTCATGAATGGTCTTGTTCACATGTAGATACTACATTTTAGTCATTTAGAAACCAAAACAGGCCACTCATTCCTGCTGTAGTAATTAACCACATATGAACCACAGCCAACAGAGGCGCACAGATAAATGGTCTCTACAGAAAGACTAGATTTACTAGTTTACCTTCAACAATAATAGTCGTATAGCTCAGTGAGTTCAGTGTCTTTTCTCCAGTTGTGTGACTGGAGTCATGCAGCCAACCCGCCGGGCCAACGCAGGCCCAGAGCATGGCACAGAATCAGGGGCGACAAAGACCGAGCTGTGTGTTGGAGCTGCCTATTGTTTAGTAGGAGGCTGCCAGCTACAGTAGTTAGTGTTGCTTGTCACCACCGGAGTTGGGTCTCTGAGACCGGCCATGGGAGGCTATAACCGCTACAGCCCTATGACACCTACCTACCACCCAACATGTTCAGCCTCATGCTGGAGGTCTGAGCAGCCAGCAGGAAACTACTGTGTGTGAACTGGGACCAAACAGCTGCCATCTGCATTAAACTGAGTAGATGCAGGCAGAAAAGGAGGCAGTAATTTTGAATGAAGCCTCAATATTTGATGACATCACCCTAAAAAAAATGTAAGCACTGTTGTGGTTTTAAAATATAATTTATGTTGCGTTCAGATTGCTGCTAGACCACCCTGTTAATACAGGTGTGTGCCTCCATTTATGTGTGGTAAGAAGATCAGCAAACTGTTTTGTGACCACTTTGAAAATGATGTTTTTTGATGGCTAAACGCCAACAAATATAGATTGAAGTTAAAAATGTCCTTAGATAAAAGATTGAATATTAATTTAGAATTCATGTTACATCTATACTTTAATATCTGATGCTAAACAGCTTTATACATTTTAATCCAGGTTAACAAAGACTGTAAAAATGATTCCATCATGCTGGCATGCAACCTTTCACTTTCATTTTTATACTCCTGAGGAGAAAGAGAGACAGATCTCCTGAACTTCTCCATAGTAAGTTCATTGTCAGTCACAAGTCAATAGTCTCTGGTTACAATAATGAAGCTTGGCCACAATATATTTGTTACAGGAGACACTGTCGCTTCAGTGTGTGCCTCTGCTGACTCAGTGATAGTTCATGAGGAGCAGGAAACATACATCAGACAGTAAAAGGCTTCAAGTTCAGAGGGGTTTCATTTTGTCAAAACTGGAAAAATATTCACGTCAGATCATAGCGCTCATCAGCATATTTTGTTTTTATTTAAAAATTTTTCAATGAGACCTTCTGCTCCTTCTGGGTCACATACAGTAGAAATTCAGTCACATCAGCCTCAATCATGAACAAATACTGTTGAACAGAGCAGCAGGAGGTGCAGGCAGCGTAGCTGCACCCAGAGTCACAGGGGCCTAACAACATGAAATGGTCAGGAAGTTAAGGAATTAACATTATGCGCAGCCAGGTCTAATCAAATTACTGCACAATGGTTCACTTTGAGCACTTAATACCATTGTTTACAGTAAGGTTTTAATATTTATCATTATCAAAACATCCCATTCTGTTATAGAATATTATTGACTCAAGTACTCTTATTCCCCATGCAAAATTGCATTCATGGGAATTTCCCAATACAACAAACAGAACATTTACAAAATGTGTATTAACCACTTTCTGTACATATTCAGACATTTCGCTCCCCTACTTGAATATTTAACCAGTTTAGACCAAGTTTGTTTGTAATAAATGTATGATCTCAAGTCAAACCATTAGAGCATTTTTCTTTTTCTTGAACTAAAATCAGCTTCTATAGAGAGTACCTCATCAACTTCATGTATTTTTAATTCATATATACACAGCTGGAGGATACTGTATATGCTATAATATTTTGTTTAACATCTTACAAAAAACCTGATCTCACCCTCACAGTTTCTATCTAAGAGGCAATTTCAGGGGCCACAAGCGTCTGTACTGATCAGCAGGAAACTCATTACGGCTCGGTATTTAAAAGTAAAAACTGAATGCGGAAGGCAGCTCCACCAGGTGTAAACTTGTTCAAGTATAACCAATGACTATTCCAAACATCCGGAGAATGGAGGAAATACCTGGTGAGATTCCAGTTAGGTGAGAAGTCACAAGTCTTCCTTCTCATCAGCTGACACATTTATAATATACACTTTCTGTGTTACGAGTTATGAGAAAAAAAAGTTTAATTTTGCTTGTTATCACCTAAACATAAGTTAAAGGAACATGGTGAATAATTGTGTTATGGGTGTAAGACCTGCTTTGATCACATGTTTCACCCCACCTACACCAGACAGTTACAGAATTACACATAATGTAGTCACACATCAGTCCTTATCAAATCTACCATTAAATAGAAACTGGTTTCGTCTAAACAGGCCCTAAGTGACATCCATATTCAGAAGTGAATCATGACCCCTTTACGTGAAAGTTTGCGATTTCCTACTTATTTTGCTGCTACAACAGGTTAGTTTCTCTGAGGTTTGGTAACATACAGCTGTACAAACAGGAATATGTAGAGCTTGAAGATGTAGTACATTAGGCCTGGGAGGTATGGTCGAAATCAGTATCATAAGGTCAATAAGGGCTCCACAATAAATCATTTGTTTTATTGTCTTTGTGATGTCAACTTGCACGATAAACACATTGCCTAAGACTGCAACATTTTACTCAGAGATTTCTTTGAGTTATTTAAGATTTTTAATAAAAGAATGTTTGACAAAATGTCCTTTTTTTTGTTAATTCAACAAGCAGTTGGTTGTATTTTAGCAGTGTACTGCACTTAATGTGTTTATTTATCACAAAGAACATTGTTATCACGATATTCAACAGCACTATCGCACATTTCATAGATTACTGTAAAATGTCTTCAGTGTTTCATTTCCTGGCTGGCTGGCTCCAATCCTTTCATTATCAATTAATCTGATGATGATGATTTAATTGACTACTTATATAGTCTATAAAACAACAGAAAAATAGTGAAATATGTCCATCACAATTTTACAGAATCCAAAGTGATGTGATGTCTTTTTTTGCCCATATATTCAATTTACAATACAAGACTGAGAAATGTGACAATTTCTCACTATTGAGAGGCTGAAACCAGAGAGTTGTTGGCAAATTTAGTTAGATAATTTACAATAAACAGATTATAAAAAGAATTATAAATTAACTGTTGATCAATGAATACATTAATCGGTTCAGCTTTACCTGGCTTTAAGGTATGAAATTACAGTTAAATGACAAATAATTTATTTGACTATTCTAAATGAATGGTGAAGGTTATCTGCTTGCCCTATTTTATTTATACTTAACATGATATACGTTTGTCATTCACCATACTATCTACATTTTAGCTTTATTAAAAATAGACCATTATGTGAGAGCACCATGCCAAATCTAGTAAAAACCTGTAGGCATGTACTAACCAGCCCCAAATAAGCTTCAGATTAATAACATGGTTAAAAACTGTAACTTCATACTGTATATCATATATCAACAACAACCCACTGTCCTGGTGTATTATATGTCAACAGCCAAGACCGGAAAGCATCAGTTACATCATATAGAAACACATAGACTGTGGGTTAAATGTAAATGTATGACCATCTTTACGAATGTATCTGAGTGGAGATACATTACTGTTACAAGCAACAAATTGTACGAGCCTCGCGCCCCGTCACGCTACCAGTTGCCGCTCGGGTGAAGGCGGACTGGCATGTATATTTAATGGAAAAGAGAAGGGGGGGAAAAACTACGCAAGGGTGTCGTGCAACCACAAATGAGAAGGCTGATGTATGAAATGGGCTCAGGCGAATATGTGCCCACCAGTGAAAGGTTTTGCCTCTATAGTTCCGCGTGAGAGCCGTTTGACAGCCTGTACAAAAGGCCGCGTTTGGATAGCAGTGAATTTTCAGCTTTGCTTAGTTAGAGGGAAAAAAACAGCATTGAGGCAGGCTGGGAACAGTTATGTCAAGAGCTACACTGTCGGTCACACCACCGACAATATTTCAAACTCACGGGCATTTTTTTACATTGCACTTTCAATATAAAACTAAAACCGCCGTGAGCAAAGCAGGAAATAGCCTAAAAGCCTCCAAAATATCAAGACAAGACTACACGTCCTTACCTGAAACAGGCTTTTCTTGGCTCTGTCCGTCCTTCCAATCCGAGTCACACAGATCCGTTTTCACACGACAACCATGGTCCCAGCTGTGAGAGAAATCGCAAGTGCAGACGTGTTAATTTTAAAACAATTTAATCGGTTTAAAGGGGCAGAAGCGAGCGCGACTCTGGTCGGATTAGACTAAAAATTTTCACCAAGCAAGCTAATCACCACACCCATGAAAGTGGGAACATGGCAACAGCCTACGCTGAGGGGTGCGCAGTGGTGAATACATCGATTTACATTTTCTAACCAAATTAACACGTTATAATACACCACTCCTTTGTTAAATCACTTTATAATAAAGTCAGTACTCAAAAGCAATCGTTAATAAGATGTATTTTTAGCTTGAGAAAATGTCTGAAATGGGTTGTGTAACCTACGTGTGGAATGGTACCGTCCGTCAGCCCCCTCAACAAAAAGGAACCGAATGGGATACAGGAAACAAATTGTATACCCATAAAGCCTTTAGTAGTAGTAGTGTTTAAAATGGACTTCACCTCAGGTTTGCAAAGACCCGTTTTTGTCAAAAACTTCACTCTTTGTCTGGTCAAATACCAATACACTGAATAAACCAGGAGTTTAAGTATTAAAGCTGGAGGTGAGGAGAGTACAGTATTTTTTGTTTACTCTCTGAATGTAATCTATTACCAATTTTGACTTTACGTTGTTAACGTTATTGTAAAGTTACATGTTTTCAATTTTTTTAGGTTTATTTTGCATAATAAAGCACCCCATAAGTACAAAATACTAAAGTCAACCTACAGTATATGTACGGGAATAGACATTAAATCTAAGGTGATAATATTGCAGCTATTCAAATATAACTGCCAAATGAAAAGCCTATTTGACACTATAATTAGCTAAATCTAAGGCTGCATCTAGCTATAGGCCTATGCTTTAGAGGTAAAACTATTTGTCAAGAAAGAAAATTAATCGGCAAAAATGTTGACAATTGATCATTTATTAAACAAAAATGCCAAACAGTGTCTGGTTCTAGCTTCTCAAATATGAGGACTTTCCCGCTTTTCTCTGTTTTATGTAAGTAAAAATTGATTATCTTTGAGTTATTTTCATTCTATAAACCAAACAATTAAACAGAATAAAATATTGTTAGTGGCCATGAAATGAAAAAAATATAGAGCTACAAAAATGAGTCAATACACATAATCGATCAATACACAGTTAAACAGAAACTATTTTGATAATCATGAATCTTTTATAATTTTTTATATATAATTCACTGGTTCCAGCTTTTCAGATGTAAATATGTTCTGCTTTTCTTTGTCTTCTATGACAGTAAATAGAATATCTTTGGGTTTGAGACAAAACATTTGAAGATGTTACCATGGGCTCTGGGAGCTTGTGATGGGCATTTTATAAACCAGATATTTTCAGTTAATTAATAAAATAATAAATTACTAATTAGTTGCAGGCATGACACGCTTTTAATAAATAATCTTATTGTAACAGGTGACAGGAAGACAAATAGATTTAGTACAGAAGTAGTTTCTTCTGTTGATACAATATTGAAACATTTACAGTATAGCCAGTAACTACAATACAGAACAGGGGAGATAAATCATACTACTTCAATTTTTTTTTTTTGTGGCTGTAAGGTTTGGCTTGTGCTGGGAGACAGCTGTGCCAAGTCTCACCCTGGCACACCATGGTTGGCCTGCAGTTGGCTCATTGAAAAAGATCCCTCTCCATTAGGACAGGATGAATTTTTAATGGGGCCAATGAAAGGGAGCAGTGGGATAGGCTTTTCCATATCTCTGCACGAGCCACAATCAATGGAGGGAAGATGAAAGTTGCCCAGCCCTTGGTTTCCTTTCGGAGTGGCATGGGGTCAGATTAAGTCTAATTGAATTCACACACACAGCAGTAGTTTAGGTGTGTCACACCAATTTCCCCCTAAACACATTATGAGGATTAGGATTAGCAGAAACATATGTTGTGGTTGGTTTGCCATTAGTGCAGCCTGGAAAGTGGTAGTTATTCAAAACATTATTAAATACAGCAATGTACAGTATGTATTACTCGTGTGTTTCTGTAGTAGCTTACAAATCATAACCTATATCAGAGACAAAATAGTCCTTACATCCTCACAATAATAATGACATCTGAACGGTTATAAATGTACAGAGTGATGAACGATGATACACAAACAGGTTTTTGCCTTACTTGTTTTAAATATGACATAATTTTGGGTCAGCCCAAGCTGTCTGTTGTGTCACATGGATACTTAAAAGTAGATACAAAAAATCATGCAACTACAATTTAACTCTAGTCATACACTAGATAGTAAGTTCGTTTCAGTAAACAGTCAATTCATTACTGTAATATATTTTTGCCTTTTTGGACCACAGATTGATTTAAAAGGAAATTAAAAAAACTACATAAGAAGGAGTCACCTCCTCTGCTCTCTGCCTAGTGAGCGGAAATACTGAATTCATTAGCCAGCTGAGAATCAGAGTCAAGGTGTCCAAAAGCACATCCTTGGCCAATCGGGTCCCTTGGCCCATTGCTTGGCAACCAAAGAGAGGGAGGGAGCATGTTGACACTGTAAAAATAGCACATCAATAGCCTGGTGTCTGAAAAAATAAAAGAAAGACACACATGTTGGTGAGGCTATAAATAGCCTCCTAGAGCCAGGAACAGTTATCGTGTACAGTATCTGAACTGTATTGTTGTGTACGAATGAGACATTTTTGCATTGATGCAAATTCAGTATGGGTTGGGTAGTAAAGTACGGTAACAGTCAGGCAGCTAAATGAAATCATTTGAATGTGAGGGAGGTTTGAGGGTTTTAGTGTCCCTTCTTTGCATAGATACAAAATGGCAATGCTCTGCAATAATACATTACATTTATTATAATATAATATCAATAATGTGCATGGACAAGTTTGCATGCCAGAGGGGATTTAGGGTTTAATGGTTTACATGAGCAACTTAGATGATATATGATCTTTATATATTATCTCATAATTACATCCACAGATAGTTCAGAGACATAACGACGAGCTGGGTGTTTTATCTAGTCTTTACATATTATGTCATCACTACAATCTCACATTGTTAAAATGCGTCGTAAACATGTTTTCTTTGTGTAATGGAAGATTAGAGCAAAACGTGGCCAAAAATAGACCTATCATGTCCAATACAGTTTCACAGGACTACTCAAAAATGAGCCCAATACGTGGGTGATCAAATCAAGTGGAGATAATAGGACGTCAATCTGAAGCAGATTCTCAATGTCTATTTTTATCTGCACGTTCCCATTTTTTGCCCACATGTGGCGACGATCCCCAACGACCCTCATGTTATACTTCCACTGTATCAAAGGCAATTAAAAGGTGTAGCAACAGTAGAACCTTAAAAGGCTTTATCAGGGCCGTCTTATCCACCAGACATCTCCCGGGGAGGCTGTCCGTTGCCAGGGTAACCCTCACAAATGGCAACTGACGTCAAGAAGGTAGGAGAAATACCAGGGAGAGCCAGAGATGCTATGCATAATGGATTATTGAAAAAAGGGCCCTCTTGAAGAGTGCAAAGTGACTTAAAATATGCGTGCCTCGCTGGGCTCGCCACCATTCTCTCTCTCTCTCTCTCTCTCTCTCTGATGAGGAAAATAGATGTTGACAGTTTCAGGGTTTTACTTGCTGACTGGCACAGCTTGGGCTTGACTGGCCCAATTGAAATGATCCATATCGAGTCAAACGTTGCCGGTGAATTATCACTTTAAAAAACAAGATTGGATAATTTGAATGACATTTGTAAATATAAGTGCTATTGTGCTATTGGCTAGAGTGTGTGTGTGTGTGTGTGTGTGTGTGTGTGTGTGTGTGTGTGTGTGTGTGTGCTGCTGTGTCACATTGCAGATGTTATGCTGTGAAGTCTCCAAAAGACAAAACCTTACTCTACTGTAATATTGTACTTAAAGGATCTTTTATGGCTAGCTGCACTGCATCTAAACTAAAGAAAGCGAGATCTGGCACATCAGCTATTACCATCCCCAGCAGATCCTTTGTTGGTCACATAACAAGGATCCACAGTGACATTCACGTGTAGCTTCTCAGAAGAGATCACTTCAGATCATGTGTAAGTCCAGAGCATAACTACCCGCAGTTTACTCTGTCCCTGTGTCAGGTTCTTGTCTAATCTTAGTGCGGTTGTTGGCCCATGAGAGACTGTCACAGCGGCAGCTTGGTGAAGAGCCGTCAATGTGTCTGTGATAATGCCTCTCATGTTGTGTTGGAGTCACACTACCGGGACACCGATTGTGGAAACAGGCTTGCTGATGGCAAAGGCCAAGCACTGTTGCTAACCAAATGAATACAGCAGAACAGAAGTATGTACACGCAGTAAAGAATTATGGTGTCCATTTTGGGGAGGTGGGACATGTGAACAGAATTAGTTACAATATCACAGCAAGACTTTAATATATATATGCTGGCCCATTAAGTGTTCATATCATGTGATTATAAACCTCAAATTCCTCTTTGTCTCACTTAGAGAATAGAATAAAATAGATTATTGTCTTCAGCTCATGCAAATACAATCAGCACAAAAATAACAGAACACATGTGTTAACATTCAATCATCAGAGGTCAGAATGTTTTGAGTGAGCGGAGAGTAAAGAATATCCTGTGCTGCTTTCATAAATAAGATTTTTTTTTTATGACATACATGTTATAAATGATATTAACGTGCATATATAAAATGTTGAAAAGGTGAATGCAATATCTAATATTTAAAAGACTATCCTGTGACTGAAAGGCAACATCATAAATGTTTCATGTCAATCTGTATTATAATTTGTTCTAAATAAAAGCATCCGTTACATGTGTAAAATGTACACGAAAGAGTCAATTTACAGCAGAATAAGTAGGGCCGGGAGCATATAGCTTTTTGTTTCAAGGAGAAGCTGCAGAGGAAATGTGCAAAGAGAAGAAGTGAGAGTGTTTCAGTCCAGGGGAATCCCAGACACTTCTGTAAATCAGGGGTGCAACAAGCAACATAAAGCAAGACCTAACATGCTCTAAGTTTCCAAAGAAGTGAATCACACAATTCATGTATGGGAAAAATTATTTTAGGAAGTGGGGAACAACCCTGATGTGATAATAGCGCACTACAGGTTCAGAACATGAGATAAGGTATTACCTCCTAGTTGCCTAAAGAAGCAAGCACAACCCTTGATGAGAGATAGACTTGACGAGCTCTCAACCAACATACCACATTCACCAGTGTTTCCTCTGTTCCTGTAGTTCTGCAGTGGTGGCTTAACTGTTAGCTTGGGCTCCACACCCATTTTTAACAGAAATGATTTCAGAGCTTCTTTTGAGTCTTAGTTAGAATACAAATATTATTCTAAACTGTAGGAATGTACTTCTTTGTGCTTTACATGGACATTTTACCAATATATAGTTATTTTTATTTCAGATTTACTGTGGCAGTGAATCACAGATAAATTAATCCAGAGAACAATGTGTGCATTCATTTACACCACAAACTATAACATTTGGCAAATAATTCAAGCTTTTTACCTTTTTCCAGTGCAGATGAGTAGCAGAGGGAGTGGGCGTTTTCTGCATACGTCCTAAATGGCATGGATTATGAGTCGTACAGAGCACTGTCGTTTCAGTTCTTCCTTTCAGCTGTGAGTGTCGATGCTGCTGGGAGGAGCAGTAAATGCAGCGAGAGAGAGAGAGAGAGAGAGAGAGAGAGAGAGAGAGAGAGAGAGAGAGCGAGAGAGAGAGAGAGAGAGAGAGAGAGAGAGCTGGAGTATGAGGTAGAGAGCTGAGTGGGAGGGTGAGCATATGGGGGGCATGAAGGATGGGAGATGGAGTAGTATTTCTATTAAAGGGACAGGGTTTATTTCTTCAATACTATACTGACAGACATTGCGAAATAAGTTACTGAAATCCTCGATTATTTAGGGAAAACATGTCGTAACACTGAGTTCCAGGATGTGTTCATTACTCCCAAGAATGAGATCAAAAACATCTACAGTGCATAATGACAGTACTGTACATAGAAATGCTTTTAGGTATAATTTATAATTATGATGATATTGAGGAAGATGAAGTGATTTGGGGGTTAAAGGGGAGCCTATCTATGGAAGTGAATGAAAGAGGGTGGCACTTTTGCCAGATAATTAGACAAGTGCATCTTATATAAAGCATGATAGATGTATGAATGTCCTTTAAAATGAGAATCAGAAACAATAGTCCTTTTTCACTGAAGACATTTCGACATGTCACAGTAGTAAAAACACAGGTGTAAATAATAAAATTAATCATGGCTGTATTCCACTGAGCTGCTTCAGTTTCAGGGCTATTGTGCATGATGGCTCGTTAATGTTATTAGTAACACTTGTGCTTTTCCTTCTGACATTAAAAAGATGTCATATGATTTGTAGGTAATGTACAATGGACACCTCTTAAGTACAACTCCCATTGCCAATCCATTTTGGAATAATTTCAGTTACGTTGAACAATGCTCTAAAAAAAATATCCAATGAATGCCAGTAATAAACGGCCTCGCACCGCTCCAAACAATACTTGTGATGTCCAGTGCGTCAAATGTGCTTTTTTTTGTGTCTTCTCCTAATGCTCCCTGTTGTGTATTTATATATATACTATTGTCTTCTGAACTTTATTATGTGTACAAGACTTATAGTCATACTAAATAAATAATATGTTGCCTTAAAATGAGGTGATCTTAAGGACTGGACAGTGTATTCACAATTAAATATTTGGTTTTAGGATGACAAGAGGATTTCAAATGTAATTGGAAATATATGAGGTTTAATGTTTCCCCTCACACTTTGTCTGACATAAAATCTAAATCAGACATTAATAATGTCCTTTTTCATCTGCCATCATCAGTGTTTTTTGAAGCACAATGTGACTCTTTCTCATAGGGTGCTCTAGATGCAGAGTATTAATGCTGCAAAGGAGATGCCATCGGCCAGTGTTTTAATATCTTCCCCCTATTAAGCTTGAAATGTTGATGAAAAGGTTTTAAGCAGTCAGTGTTAAAATGCTATTTGCACTTCAATGATTGAATCTACACATGAATGAGGTCCACATCAGTTTTTCTTTCAAAATAAAAGGTAAGATTTATTTATTTTTTACACCGTATATTAGAGAGCTGGTACAATCGTCTAGCACTCAAACTTTCTAAGTGCTAGTAGAAAAGTGCACACCAACATTTGTGGGAACAGTATTTGACCTTTAACACAACACTATTTTCAAACCAGGATTAATATCTGATGCTACAACCATAGACATAGATTTGATACAGGAGAAATGAAACCGATCCAAAAATGATTCCAAACGTTGACATTCCAACCGACCTTTCTGAATGCAAAAATGCAATGACAAATGTCTAGCATTTGTTAGGCAACACTCCTTGTCCTTTTGGGCTCGTCGAACGCTTAAACAAAGCCACTTGAAGGCTTCACTCAAACTTGATTCCCTGGGCCAGAGGAAGATCTTTGCTGTAGTTTATCGTGCAGGTTGAACGCCTCATGTACTGCTTCCATGAGTCACTGCCAGACTCTCTTCCACCTCCTGTGTGTTTCTCTCCACCAAAGGCTCCTCCGATCTCCGCTCCGCTTGTAGGAATGTTGACATTCACGATGCCGCAGTCGGATCCTTTGGGCCCCAGCCAGCGGAAAACCCGACCCATATCTTTAGTGAAGATGCTGCTGGACAGGCCCTGCTGGACCTCATTGTTCCAGGCAAACGCCTCCTCTTCTGTCTTGAAATTGAGGACGTACAGTATGGGGACAAAGGTTTCGGTGTGGACAATGGGAGCGTCGTGAGCCAGCCCTGTGATAATGGTGGGCTCCACGTAGTTTCCAGGACGGTCCATCACCTTTCCTCCGCAGACCACAGTGCCACCCTGCTGCTTGGCCTTCTCAATAGCTGCCAGATACTGATCCACAGCTTGTTTGGTGTGCAGAGGCCCATAAAGGGTGGTGGAATCCCAGGGGTCTCCGATGCGGACTTGTTTGTAGGCCTTGGTGAGCCTCTCAACCACAGCGTCATGAACACTCTCGTGCAGCATCAGCCTCCTGGTGGTGGTGCAGCGCTGGCCAGCAGTTCCCACAGCAGCGAAGACGGCAGAGGGAACCACAAGATTCAGGTCGGCATCCTCAAACGCGATGATAGCATTGTTTCCACCGAGCTCCAGCAAATTACGGCCGAACCTTTCTTGCACTGTCATGGCCACCATCTTGCCTACATGGGTGCTGCCAGTGAACGACACCAGATTCACCCGCTCATCCTTTGCCATGGCTGTGCCAATATCAGCGCCTCCGCAGGTCATGGAGCAGATAGCACCCGGCAGGTTGTTCTTTTCCAGCACCTCGGCCACGATCTTGGTAACTGCAACACTTGTGAGAGATGTGGTCGGAGCTCCTTTCCAGAGGCAGACATTGCCGCAGGTCAGAGCGATGGCATTGTTCCAGCCATAGACAGCCACAGGGAAGTTAAAGGCAGTGATGATGCCGACAAGACCAACTGGGTTCCACTGTTCGATCAAGGCATGGCCTGGTCTCTCTGAAGGCAGCATGGGCCCGCCAATCATTCTCGACAGACCAACAGCATAATCACAGACATCAACATATTCCTGAACCTCTCCCACTCCCTCAACATAGATCTTGCCCATTTCTAGGGACACCAGGCTCCCGAGGACGTTAATCTTCTTTCTAAGAGCATCTCCAATCTGCCTCACAATCTCCCCTCTTTTGGGAGCTGGAATATCTGCCCACATCTTCCAAGCCTCCTTCGTCTTCTGGACAGTTTCTTCATATTCCGCCATTGTTGCCTGGGTTACTCTGGCAATCGGCTCATTGTTGGCGGGGCAGTAGGATGTGATGACCTCCCCGCTGCCTCCCCAGCTCCCATTGTAAACACCAGGGTTGTCCTCAGACAGGCCCAGCTCTTTCAGCCAGGAGTATTTGGGCTGGTTGATGAGGAGACTTGACATGGCTGCTGACTGCTGCACAGATGCAAATTTATTTCTCAATAGTAGCCTGCTGTGCCGAGCAAAGGTCAGAGTGAGGCAGCGCTGCATGGGTGCTGCAAGTAAACCAAGTTTTAAAGTTATTTTACAAGTTTCAAAATGTTTGAAGAACATTTATAAATGATTGTTGACAGAATAATCTCACTACAACATTCAGGTGAGCTTGTATCTAGAGCTGCAACTAACAATTATTTTCATAACTTTCATATCTGTTGATAATATTTTTGAAATATGTATCGAGAATCGGTTTAGTTAATAACATTTCCTAGATCCCGAAGACACGTCATATTATCTTATCAAATTATTGTCACTGAAGTAATCAATTACCTTTCACCTACGGATGTGGAGTTAACGTTCAATCCAAAATGAATAAATAACTTCAAAAGTTGCTTAAGCTGCATTTTAGTCTAATGCGGGGATGGTGATGGCCTAGTGGTACGGCTTGCAAATACAACACCAGATGGTTGTGAGTTCAATACCAGGGCTGCCACCATTGTGCCCCTGAGCAAGGTACTTAACCCTGAGTTGCTTCAGGGAGAGAGTCTGCTAAATGACCTGTACTGTAATGCACCATTCAGCGAACATGTGCTACAGGGAACACGGACAGTCAACAGGTGTTGACCAGAGCCTGCAAGTATAAAAATAGGAGCTTATGTTACGACTCTTTCTCTATGAATGCATTTAGATAAGTACAGTGCAAGACACCCAAAATTCCTATTTTGGGTGATTAGTTAGTTAGTTGATTAATCAATAACTTGATTAACACAAGATAAATCTGAAACAATTTTTAAAATCAGTTCTGCGTTTATAATTTTATTGAACCAAACATCCACTGGTTCCAGCTCTTAAAAATGTGACTATGTTCTGCCTTTCTTAGTTTTCGATGATATAAAGTGGAATCTCTGTGTTTTGAACTGTTGGTGACACCATACAAGCAATTTTAAGAGGTCACCTTGGACTCTATTCCTTATTGTTTGGTATAATACTGAAAATGTATGAGATTCTTATATAAAACATTAAGTCAATATACAAAATATCTACAGCAGAAGCCACAAGTTACTCAATATGTGTTTGGATTGGGACTGATTATTACTTACAACTTTGGAGTTGTATGCATTTCATGCAAAATAGTCAATGAGTTATACAATCATAGCTCTTCTAAGACTTACATTTCTAGCCAGTAAATTACTCAACCATAGCCAACATACGCGCTTGCGCATGAACCAAATTTGACAACCACGAGGCTGTCAAAACTTAAGTTATTTATGGTATTAAAAAATAGACAGTTAACACAGACAATAACTATGAATTTAAACCAAAATCATAATTTCAGATTAGCATTTTTGAGATTCGAAAGTATGCATATCAGTGTTGCTACTTTTGCAGCATGAAGTGACATGGTCGCTGAGATCAGCGTCAATCTTGTTGCGTTTAAACGACCGTGACTCAAGGTCCTACGGTCAACACACTAACATCATTGTGCTGTTATAAAACCTGCTCTTACACTATCTGTACATATACTTTTTAAAGATTAAAAGTAAGTTTATGCTACTTACGTATCAGTTTTTTCTCACGTTGATATTAAGAGCGCAGGGCCACGTCCACTCCAGAGTATGGTCGTACTTGCAGGCTGTTTCCGTCACAGCTAAAACGGAAGTACTGATGCTGTGCTGCGTTCTGATTGGTCAGCCGCCTCGACGCAGTGTGGCGCCTGCTTTGTTAGATTGATCCATGCTAACAAACTCCCTTTGTTGTGATTAACCGTTTAGCGGTTGTGATTCTGCTGTAATAACTTATATTAAGAAGGTTGCCGTTGAGATAATATAGAGGATGAGTGGCGGAGTGTATGGAGGCGGTGAGTGGGCTCTCATGATTCAAATAAAACGAAACTGTAGTCCACGTTGTCCCGTTCTGTAGCTTTAGCCAGCTTTATGGTTAGCTTGCTATGCTATGCTAGCTATGCTAACGTCTATCTCCGCGGTAGACTAAAGCTACATTCTTGCTAACATCTTTAATGGGTTTAATAATACGTGTATTTGTTAACACTGTAAGTGCGTCGTTTTATGAGCTTGGTTTGTTGATGCAACCATGTAACCCCGGTCCGCTAAGCTAGCTAGCAAGGAAATGAATGGAAGTGGGTTTGCCGAACTCAAAACCAGTTCCGTTTGTATTTCGTTAACGTTATCATCGCTTTCTTAAGCTTGGAGATACAAGTTTCATTGTGATTTAACGCGACAATTGAACGATATAACGTTATTTAAGATTACGTATATTTAAATAGTTTCAGTTGACAAACACATAATGTTATCCAAAACAAAACTTCACGGATGTTTTTTTCCGAACTGTAATAACTTCTTTATTGAATGGATCTGCTGGAAAATTAACATTGTCATACGATAAGAAATAAATATACAATAATATGCAAATATCAACAATATTATTAAATACAATAAACATCAGTTTCAAGTTAAGTTATAGAGAAAATAAAATATATATATTTCCAGCTATACATTGATATATTTAACTATACTGGAGTACTTCCCATAAATAGGGACACAGGAGTTAAACAATAAAGCTGAATGAATGAAGAAAATTGTGCACATGCATATATCATACTCGTATATGTGTGTGCACTATATATACAGCAGATTTTCTGAGAAATTTGAGTTAGTATGTGCTTATTATTACCAATTTAGACACACCCAATTGTGTATCATGATATCTAGATTAATAAATTCATCACAATATGATTCCATTGAAAGATGATACATTATATTGAATTATTGCCCAGCCCGATGTCAATTGCAATAATAACTATGCCCCAGTATTAAAGTTAGATTCAGCAACACAATCCTTGTGCAAGCTTTATGTAGCTTTATTATAATAATATAATATTGTAACACCCTAAGTTTATGTTGCTGAAACGGATGTGAAAAATCCAGAAGAACAGCTTGTGTGTGTGTGGTTCAAGTAACATTTCAGTACAGACATCTGATTTGAAATATAAGAGCCGTATTGTGTTTTTCACCTTCACACCACATACTTTATTTATCTTTAGGAAGGAGATGTTTATTGTCCATTTTATTCTGTTTTCCCCCGCTCTTTTATTTTTAGCTAAGTAATCTGTTTAATAAATCTATAGCTTCGACATCAGAGTCAATAAATACTGAGCAATATGTTGCTATTTTTATTTGACTTACTTTAATTATTTCAGCACTACAAGTTAACATTCAGTTATCTATTTTAATATGTTTTAATTAGTGAAGCACTGATATCAACCAATAACACTGATGATGAGTCGAGATACAGCTGTGCAAAACAGGTTAAACTTTGTCTTTATTGAGATACTTTCCTTTTTGGAACTTGCTTTTCATAGCTTGTCACTTATAGTAAGTGATGTACTTTTAGGAAAGGAAACATATATTGCAACTAAAATGCCATTTGTTGTTTTAGATTTCAAATCTATGTACAGTATTTGCTGAGGAAGTAAACTCTACTGACCTTCCTCATGTGGCTAATTTTTTACTGTTTAAATCTTTGCTCCTCTGTCATTTTGCAGATGAGGTGGGAGCTTTGGTGTTCGACATTGGCTCATACACTGTAAGAGCTGGCTATGCAGGAGAAGACTGTCCCAAGGTAAGTGGATTGCTCAAATGACCTGATTAACTATGTGTCTTTTCTTCCTCTGCGCATCCTCTTACCTCCGGGGGTTCGCCAATGTCAAGAAATGAGGGCTGTCACCCTGGAGACAGGCGGCATAAATTGAGTTCAGATCGTTCCGGAGTGCTTGCTTGGTTTTGATTTATCTATGCTTTAGGTGGAAAGCTTGATTGTGTAAATATTATATATTTGATAAGAGAAATGTCCATGACCATACTCTCATTAATCTTTATAATCTGTGTAATATTGGCCCTGTGCTCATACCACATTATTGTATGTACTGGTCATCTTCTGTAATGGGATTCAGTTCCATTTGATACTATGTGCCATATAGTGCTAGACCTCACCTCATAATCCCCATCCTTAGACTTTTCTGCTTTCAAATATAATGTGTTATCCTTATTAACCCTAGTGTCGATACCAGTGGTTACAATACTAGTGAAATTCTACAATTCTTGATGCCCATTTCGGTACCGCCGTAAAAAAACAACAATAAATCACATGTACTCCAAGATACTTTCCTTTATCACCGTTTGCATAGGCCTACTGGTTTTTGTTAGGAAGTTAAAAGGGTCATGATTCACTCTTTATGTCAATGTTCATTTTCTTCAGTCAGTGTTTTGGATGTGGTTGATCTTCGGATTAAAGTTTTATTGAATGTGTGTTCTTATGATTGATATTGCTAAACCAGAGTGTGTGAGAACGTATCTTGACCTGTATTTTGTCCTGTTTTGCTTTGGCTCGGCTCAGGCGGACTTCCCCACGGTGATAGGTGTGACTCTTGACCGAGAGGATGGCAGCACGCCAATGGAGACGGATGGTGAAAAGAGCAAGCAGAGTGGCACCACCTACTATATTGATACCAACCAGCTGAGGGTACCCAGGGAGAGCATGGAGGTCATGTCTCCGCTCAAGAATGGCATGAGTGAGTGTTGACTCATGACGTGTGATATTTTCCTTTCTTCTTGCATTAAAATCCAAAGAACATTTTGGTTTTTAATTTCCATTTTCTTGGGCTAGGGTTATGGATTGGCCAGGCTGTTTCAAAATGTTCTACTCTGTATGTGCAATGCTGAGAAATGACATTTTCACCCCATAAGTGCATAACCCTGTTTCTTGTCCTGGTCTGTGACGTAAACTCAGCAATGAATATTGATAATTCAGTCTGCTTGATCCATACCCATAATTAGACTATTTTGGTCGGACTGTGATCCATCTTTGTAGATGAACTCGTCACAACCCTGACTGACGTATAGATGACTGCTGTTCATCATGAATATTAATGAGATTATTTGAAGACCAAGCCAAATCATTAACATAAGCTCTCCCGTGATCGTCTAGTTTCCTCTTGGTGGAAGGCAAACCCCTCTCCATCTTGAGTTTACTGCCATGTCTGCCTGACGGTGATCCTTTTTTCCCCCTCCTTGTTTGTTCTTCTTCTTCCTCGTGGACATTCAAAGCCAGATGTGGGATTTATGCCCAGAGCAGTTCTTAATGCTAAATTTGAGCCTTAAAAAAATTGCTGTTTGGATCTTGGAATATTTTCCTATGTTTTGGTCTTAGACTAGATTTCCTACTTTTTTAATGTAATTCTTATGGTTTCTTCCTGTTCAAAGTTATTTAGATTAACTATATTGTGTTTCTCAATTTGATAATTATTACCCTATTACTATTATTAGGGTGCAATAGAAGATTATTTTAATTATCAACTAACTCTTATTTATTCTTTAATCAACTATTTGTTTAGTCTAAAAAAGTATTAAAAATGCCCTTTATGATTCCCAAGAGCCCTCTGTGAGGTCTTCAAACAACTTAAATTTACAATGATATCAAAAGCCTCACTTTGGTGAGGCTGGATCCAGTGAATATTAGCTTTTGTCTTTGATATATGATTTAAACATCAGTTATCAAAATAGTTGTAAATTAATTTCCTTGCTATTGACCGATTGCGTTAATTGTCTAATAATTTCCACTTGTCCAAAACATTTAAAGCCAAAATTCTCTGTTATGAATGAAAATATTTTCTGCTGCGTTTGATATCTGTCACCTCAGGAGTATTGCCGACTGCGGATATGAAACAAGCGCTCCGGTGCACTGACCTAGCTGATGATGCTCATCAGAATCTGGTCCAGTGGAGTTTGGCTGTGAGGCTATTTAGAGACGAGTGTGACACCAAAATTAATTGCAGCAGAACAGCACTGTGGGACTTGAGGCTCCCTCAGAGGGCTGACCTGGAACATCGGTGCCCGATGTTCAAATTATTATCCAAAAAAGTTCCTCATCGCTCTATTTTCTCTACCATCTGACCCAGCAATGATGATGGAAGATGCATGTTTTTTGTGACGTTGATGTTTTTAGTCCTGCAGCTATAAATAAAATGAATCTATTAAGACATAGCTACTATGTGCTCAATGTCTTTGTCTGTATACAGGATTTCTTCATGTGTAAAAAAAAAACATATTAAGATTGTTTTCAGTTTAAAACCCACATCTTTTTGTTTTGGTTACCAAAACGGCACATTATTTCCCAAAACTAGAACTGGAATAATAAGTTTGCTATCACATGTAAAGCACAGATGATTGTTTCTTCTTTGTATTCACCTGTATATTAGCCGCAAATATTAAATCAGCACTGATTTGATATTTAACAAGACCTGCCCTTGTTTTCTTATCTGTCCCTTTTACAGTTGAGGACTGGGACAGTTTCCAGGCCATCTTGGATCACACCTACAAGATGCACTTCAAGTCTGAACCCAGCCTGCATCCAGTGCTCATGTCAGAAGCATCGGTAAGTTTGAACACTTGCTACTTATTCTCTAATTTTACCACGGTCAAACATTATTCACATAGTTGGAATTTTTCAGCCAACAGCGAAACGCTGTCAGATTAAAGTCCTGTTCTGTCTTAAAACATTAACTCGTAGGGAAATACTCACAGTAGCTGGTGACCGTTTGAGATGCTGATTGTTTTAACTGTAATCCACATACGGTGAGGCGAGGATTTGAAGAGAAGAGTTTGTGTTTTGCTGACAATGATGATAATAAATAACTGTTGTAGCCTATTTTCTGTTTTGTGTCCGCAGTGGAACACACGAGCGAAGCGAGAGAAACTAACAGAGCTGATGTTTGAACATTACAACATTCCTGCTTTCTTCCTCTGCAAGTCAGCTGTGCTATCTGCGTATCCTTTCATTTCGTCCAGAAAAGGATGGGAGACGGGGCTAAAAATGTCTCTTTACTGTTTGATAATATTCTCAGAGTACTGTACAGAGATACAGAGAACTTATACTCCATCTCTTACATGTTGAATTCTATTACATTTCCTTTACTCTGAGTGTCTCAGCTTTGCCAATGGGCGGTCTACAGGCTTGGTCCTTGACAGTGGAGCCACACACACCACAGCAATTCCAGTGCATGATGGCTACGTCCTGCAGCAAGGTGAACACTTATCATGAATCATTCGTCATAAATTGATGATCTACCGGCAGATTTGACCCGGTTTACAGATGAAACTAAATAATAAGGCATTAATTACATAAGAGGAGTAGTGAAAAATGTATAATCCTCCATTGATTCATGTGTCATCTTCTCTGATTTATGTTGCCATCTGCTGGTTGGCGCGTGCATCTCAAAACTTGCCAATCAAGCCAGCTTGTTCCCACAAGTGTTCAGTTACTGTACTTGACTGTATTATATGACAAGTCATGTGTTATACATTTTCTCTAACAGGCATCGTCAAATCGCCGCTGGCTGGAGACTTCATGAGCATGCAGTGTAGGGAGCTTTTTCAAGAGTTAAATGTTGAAATAATCCCCCCTTACATGATTGCATCAAAGGTAAGATTACATTATTTTAGAGAATCTCATTTCAGTGTTTCATAGGTTGAACGGTATAAATAATCTAGTAGATAAATTTGGCATATATTGCTCCAGCTTGATGACCTGCTGTTGTTCTTGTAGTAGTAATAATAGGCATCAGGGTGCAGGACAGGTGAAGATGGTGATTGACAAATACTCTAGAATGAACAAATGTGTATTTACTAATGCAGTAACGTTGTGTTTTGAAGGTTATGATAAAACATGTATACAGTGATGTAGTGAAATGTTTCCCCCTGTTATCTAAATGTAAATGTGCCTACATTTAATTAACTGGCTGTTTGGATAAGTAAATGTTAAAGCATATTAATATTCATTTTGTATTTAGGGTGATCATAATGATCACTCTTGGATGTACATTCTTATAAAAACAGTATGAACTGAGTAATATTGTGGATGGGAAACCTAGCACAACCAGATTAATGTAGCACCAGCCTACAGGTCTGTAGCACACAGGTTTGTAAATCACATAACAAAGAAATCCTCAAATTTAACCAGGGAGATTTAACTTCACTCTTTACTACTTTACTTTACAGGATGGTGTGCGAGAGGGCTCAACGGCCAGCTGGAAGAAAAAAGAGAAACTACCTCAAGTCACCCGCTCATGGCACAACTACATGTGTAACGTAAGCAGCAAACTTAGACTCTTCTACATTTGTTGTATCCTTACAGTAATACAATCATTGCTGATTTGGTTAGTATATATTGTGTTTTGTTAAATATGTGCCAACTTGTGATTTCTTAATGTTTGCAGTGTGTGATCCAGGACTTCCAGGCAGCTGTGCTGCAGGTGTCAGACTCGCCATATGATGAACAGTAAGCAAATTTAATACGCATCTGTCGATTAGGTGGCCATGATCCTTTACGTAAACCTTCAGCTTCTATGGAGGTTTGCATGCTGAAAGTAAACCTCTTTTTGAAAGGGTCATATGTCAAGCTCATCCCATAATAACTAACTCACAGGTAACTAGAGACGCACTGATCGATCGGCCACCAGTCTCATATATGCACGTCAACTTAACACAGACATAAAACGTCACAGCCACACAATCACGCACCATTTCGATGATGACTTTTATTTGTCCAGTAATCTGGAGCATTTTTATTTCTAGATTTTTTTGAGTGATGGTCCTGTAACTTGGTGTAGTTTTGGAGAATATGTAAGTTGTTTAATAGTCTGTTTTTTGTTTTTTATAAACGTATAATTGAATTTCAAATTTTACATGAAAGAAAAGTGGCAAAAATGTTTCTGTTAGCTTTCAATTATAGTTCTTAGGAAGAAAGTTGGAATCAGAATCGGCAGTTCAGACTTTAAAAAAATTAGAAAATTGGCCAAGAAAATTGCAATCCGTGAATCTCTAGAGGTAATGCCCTTCTCTTTCATCAGGGTTGCTGCACAGATGCCCACAGTGCACTATGAGCTGCCCAACGGCTACAACTGTGACTTTGGGGCTGAGAGGCTGAAGATCCCAGAGGGGCTGTTTGACCCCTCTAATGCCAAGGTGCTGTATGTGTGTGTGTGTGTGTGTGAGGTAACAGGGCTAAAGCTAAACGCTGCTCTAAACAAGGAACGCTCGGTCATGAGAAGTTGTTTCCAGTGTCTAAGTGTGTTGCTTTTTATGTGTAATGAATTAGTTTTGATGTTTGTTGTGATCACTTCAGGGCTTGTCTGGAAACACCATGTTAGGAGTTGGACACGTGGTGACGACCAGCGTGGGAATGTGTGACATCGACATCCGGCCGGTGAGTAAACATTGCTTACACATTTTGTAGTGTCTGAAATATGTTTCCTGTTCTTTAACACTTGAGTTTGACTTTTAAATCCATTTAAATGACTCTCCTAATAAGAATTAATATCAAATGACTGAACAGGTAAACATGTCTTGCCTAAACCTTTTTGTTGACGATGAATTTTGCCAGGAATGTAAATGAATCGTTAACGGTGAGTTTTAGGCCAACCCGCAGCTTCAATTAAAATGCTATAAACGATGCCTGGCATTTTATTTGTTCGAATGCAACACGTACTCTGGCAAAGATCAACAATTATCTTGAAATGCAGGAAATCCTTGACTGAAAGTAGGTGTAGCTGGTTGAGGCAAATTGGGCATGCCCAATACAAACTCTCAACCTTTTGACTTTGTTTCTCAGGGTCTATACGGTAGTGTGGTGGTGACCGGAGGAAACACGCTCATTCAGGGCTTCACAGACCGACTGAACCGAGAACTCTCCCAGAAAACCCCTCCGGTGAGTTAATGCCACCGCTTCCTCACACACTGTCATTAACATTATTATCTTAGGCTGTTTGTTAATGATGGACTGCAAATCACAACATAAGTATTGATTTATGCATCGTTGCTTATGTGGTCTGATCTTTTTAAATACATAATTAAACAGTGCTCTTCTTCCTGCCAGAGTTTAACATGTTTGTCTGTGATTTGCAGAGCATGAGGCTGAAGCTGATCGCCAACAACACTACAGTGGAGCGTCGGTTCAGTGCCTGGATAGGAGGCTCCATCCTGGCGTCACTCGTAAGGACACACGGCAGTTAAAACTGTGTTTATAAGAATATGTCAAAGACAGGTTTTTAATCTTTATGAACGTAGTTCTTGAGGTAAAGGAAACTCTCATACACTGATGGGATTTAAAGTGTGTGTGTGTTGTGTGTGTCTTTTTATCCTGATTTATTCAATCCATCAATCTGTTTTTTTTGTGTCTGCCAGGGAACCTTCCAACAGATGTGGATCTCCAAACAAGAGTACGAAGAGGGAGGAAAGCAGTGTGTAGACAGAAAGTGCCCTTGATTTGATATCCAATTCCACCCTCTCCATCACTCTTTGTCACAAGCTCAACATCATGAGTCATTCACCTCTGACCCTGACTCAGGAACAGCCACAGATGATCTTGCTTTGTATGATTTGTTCTTAAAATAGTTTCGTCTGGGATTTACTGTGAAAATCCGACATTCGCATCTGCAAAGTAAACTGTCACTATGATGAAATGGGGTTTAAGTTCCTTTGTTTGTCATTGGTCAGTAGCCTTATCTTTAGATTGTTGGAGTTCTGCGGAAACCTTGATCTTGTACGTGTAGGTTCGAATTCAAGTTTTTGATTGCAATATAGAAAACGTGAGAAACACAGAATTTGCTCTGCAAGGTTTCTGCAGAATACTGACTTGGTAAAATGTGGGTGATGTGGAAGAACAACTTTACAGTTTGGGGTCAATGTCTTCTGTTCATATACCTTTTTATTTTGTGTAGTACGTAAACTCATCAGATGCAAAAGCCGTGTCTTTGCTTATTGGTGTCAAGTTAAACAAATCTGTATTTAATTTTCACTTTGCTCGTCATTGGCCACATGGTCTTTCAAAAATAAAGTCTGTTTTTTGATAAATGTATAAAAGCTCATAGTTACTTGTAATGGAAATATAAAGTAGCATTAACACATTTAACTAGAAGGTACTCTGCTTGTGCTGCTCAGTGCCAAGATTTTTTTTTATTATTAAATAACTCAACAGCAGCAATGTCTCTCCAGAAATCATGCCCCAGTTACTCAATTACACACCTTGTGAATGTTTCATGTAGGAACTATTTTCTTCCTACCGAACTACACCATCACTGTGCAGAAGGAAGCGTGCATCTACTCTAAAGGTTTGTGCTCACTTATTGGCCGTAGTTCGGTAGAAAGAAATAGTTCCTACATGAAACCTTTCACAATAAAGTGTTTGGATTATCTTGAATAACCTGTTCATGATTTCTGAAAAGAAACTCGTTTTTTGGCTCTTTGAGCACTCAGTCAGAGGAAAGTTATGCATTTTGGGGTAAACTTTACCTTTAAATACACATCTTACGGAATAGTTAAACAAATAAAAAAGGTATGAGTGACGAAAACATTTCAGGGTGATGTAGCATCTTTTATATAGAATCATACAGCTGGATAAATGCACTCACTCGACATAGGACAACAGTTAGTTACTTAAAATTAGCTGATTTAGACTTTACATTAACCGTCTGGACAGATGTCATGTTCACATCTGCCAAAAAAACTTCTTGATTGCAAAATATGAACTTGAGATTTTATGATGCAGGAACTTTCATTTGAGGAAACGTCTCCTTGAGTTTGGACTGAGTATCCCTCTTGAAGTTCGCATTCCTGGACTTAGCACGAAGATGCTTCTCTAAGCGCAGCCTGCAAGACGGAGAAATATAAAAATAAAGAAAACATTTTGTTTTTGTAAGATAACAGGATTTTAGAGTTGAACTCTCCACACACATCTTTTACATCTACAAAGACATTACACTATATAAAAAAAGGGCACAATATTGCATGTGTGCCATATCTTACCTTATGTGTGGTTGGACGAACTTGGGGGTGAAGAACCTCTTACGCTTATACCTTCTGTTCATGTACCAAGGAATAGCATATTCTTTAAACCGATACCTGAGGGAAAGAAAAGAGTACACGAGTGATGCCACTTCCCACATTACATTTTCTAAAGCTGAGCCCCTTTGAGGTACTGCAATCAGGTTACAGACCACCTGCAGTAAGTCTAAATCAGCTTTGCCTACACTTCTGTTGAAAAAGATTCTTTGCGCTTTACCACCCGTTGATCAGTGGAATAATGTAAAACATGAGTATTAGTGTCAGAATTTAACACTGGTATAATTCCTTCCTTCCCTGCCCACTTACAAGTCACATGAACATAGCATACGCTCTTCATCACAGGTCTCCATCCTCTCAGTCTGTACAGAATTTGGTAAAAGTCTTTCTCTGCCCCTCTTAACCTTAAACAACATGAACCAAAGCGGTCCAGCATGATTCCAATAACCTATTCTTGAATTTAGTTTTTAAACCATCGCTTTTGCACTTAGTGCTTTTAGGATTTATGATCAATTTGGTCTTTGTATGAATGTTCTGCCTGCAACTTTGTCTCTTTTGAGAATCAGAGCCAGTGAGATTAACTGTCAAAAAAGAGTGCTGCATTTCTCCATGTGCACGTGTGATATAATGTATACAGAGAATCTGTCCTCACCAGTAGGCGTATCCAAATATGTTCTTCCTCCAGGCACCTGGTCTGCCTTTCTCCTGTCCCGTCTGCAGCAGCCGCAGAGCAGTCTCTCTCTCCTTCACCACCGACTCCAGTCTGAACAATCCCCGATCAACCTGGGAGGAAGAAGAGAGCGAGGTTCACCTTAGCCAGGGCTCCTACTTCAAGACAAACACCCAAAATACTCCAGGTACAAACCGAGCAACCCACCTAGCTCTGTTGAAGGTTGAGTCAAAGTCGACCTGCCCGATTCTACATTACTCAGGGATCGTACACCATTTTAAGAGCACAAACAAAGGTACCTAAACCCCAAATTTCCAGACTTTTGCCTTTATCATCACATCTAAATTTTACAGAATAATTTTATACCCACAGCAATCAATGTATTTAGTGACGTTTATTTTAACAGCTGTTTATATTACCTTTTTATGTTTTGATCATGAGACAACGCACACATATGATGACGGGATTGTTTCATTTCAAACATTAAAAGATTTTTGGTTTAGAAGAATGATTGTGTAGAGGAAACACCAGATTATGTTGGAGATTCATTTAATTAAAGCATATTCCTGAACTTGAAAACATAATGGTTGAAATTAAGCATTTTCCAAACTCCAAGAACTAATGGTGGAGATATGACTTGAGCAAAATACCAACCTTCCTCAATCTTTCTGGACTTGTCATTGCAACCCTTTGTATTTTTGCCTCCTGCTGAAGTGTGAGCAGCAAGTTCTTCTCTTTCAACAGCACATACCTGAGATTAAACGAGAGCGTTACACACTGCTGACAAATGTTATTCATACATTGTGAATCACCAGTGTGATCTCAACAGCTTACCAGAGTTTGTGTAAATCTTCATTGCTCTTTGTTCTCAGATGTTTGGCAGTCCATGGTGCACCTACAACATTTCCAAACAATTTCCTATTATTAAAGCTACATAATTGCAATAGCCATGATGGAGGCATGAGCTCTCTTAACACTCAAATACTTCAGTGTTTTACCTGACTTCACGGTGGTCTCTCCCCAGTTCTCAGGGAAGTCAAAGAACTCCTCCAGCCCTCTCCTGCTGATGGACGTGTGCAGTGCTCGACACTGACCCACAGGGCTGATGGGACTGTACCAAGACAGGGCAGCGAGTGGAGACTTTTCCCTGGTAGGTGCAAAATAAATTCATAATAAAAAACTTAATAATGTCTTGTCCAATACTTTCTGACCCAGAAACTGATTTTAGTGATTGCTGGTTTGCTTTAGGGCTGTAACGGACCATCATTTTGATTAAGCAGTTTTTAATATCTCAGAAAATAGTGAAACATCCATCTCAGTTTCTCAAAGTCCAAGATGATGTATTTAAATGTCTTAAACCCCCAAATATATTCAGTTTAGCCTGCAAATTCAAAATAGAAAGGGGTACTTGTAGAAATAAGTAAAGCAGATTCAATTTCTCCTATTACAAAAGCTTTGTCGTATTCTAAATATACCCATGGTTTGTCAGATTAGTGCTCTATTTGCATTCTGTGATGACTTTGAATACAACCTTTTACAACTACATTTGTTGACAACACTATGAAGACCACCCAGTAACTGAAAACTTAATTTAAACATAAAACTGTCAGTCAAAAGAATATCACTTATGGATCACATGGATTAATTTAACGCATGTCTGCATTTGGCATAATGTATGTAAGACTTAAAATGCCTACCTTAATTTATTGGGACTGTTATTTACTGTATTTTATTAGATAATGACTCCTTGTCTTTACTAAATCTTCACTGAAACACAAACCGTCACTGAGGAGAGCCAGCTGGGAACACGTTGACTTTACTTCTAGGTCATGTTTCAAACACTGCAACTGCGTCTTACCTGTAAAGATGCTGGCTGGCATTTTGTCAAAGTAGAAGTACACTGGTGAGTATTAATCGCTGAGGATATCCTAAAGACGTTTTGAAACTGCTTGCAAAGAGTCAAAACGCGTCCTGCTGATGAGGACGCCGCCATCTTTACCGTAGGTCTTCCCACATTACCCATCATGCATTTCTCTACGCAACATATACATTTTTAATTATTTTACTTTTTGTTATTTCTACACATGTATTTGTTTAATGTTTACGTAATGTGTGTACGTTATAATACAATTAAACTAGAATAAATAAAAATACAAAATAAAAAGATGGCAGTTTCTGCTTCGCTCCGTCATCAACGAATCAGAGCTCGTGTTGTTGAACGGTCCTTAAGTAAAGATGGTGGGCATGAGTGTTCTCAGGTCTGCTGCTGCTATTGCAGCCAGACTGAGTCCTCTGAAGTCTGGAAATAATGCCGCAAATTTACTCACTCGAGTAATCCCACGGGCAGATAAAGGTAAGAGACGCTCTGGTCGTTTAAAGAGTGAAAAGTTTCACCCTAAAGGTGACCGTCTCTTCTTATGACCTTGCGACAGGGCTTGTTAGCATGCTAATATTAGCTAGCTGGTATCGTTTGCCCTGTTGTCAACAAAAAGTACAAAGTAGGTTAGTAACTTTACTTCAGTAGTTACAGATAGCTTACTCGTATTTGGCTAATACCATGTTTAAACTGCCCTCCTATTCCTTAAAGTCAATAGTAATTGTTAGCCTGTCTAATAGTTTAGTAGCGTTTGAATGACACCTCTCCCCATGTTATGTTCTCTTTTTCATATCTGTCATATTTATATACCTGTATTATACGTGTACATTACACTGCACTTTACTGCTTCTTTTCCACTTCTGATTAGATGCTAACTGCATTTCGTTGTCCCAGTACTTGTACTCTGTGCAATGACAATACAGTTGAATTTAATGTAATGTTATCGTGTTAGATTTCTCATACAAAATATTGTGGTTTACAATATTTCTGCCGAAATTACTCGTATGTCTAATTCATTCTAAGTCATAATTGGTAATACACAAACTTCTGTAATAAGTTGAGATCTTAAACACTAGGGAAATATGTGTACTTTTAATTTGTAAACACTATAACAATATAGAACCCATTTAACTCAGTAGGATGCACATTAAACATTTTACCACACGATTTTGTAAACCTTAGAAAATATCAAAATATATTATATCAGGATAGCGCTGTGATATTGATCATAAAAGGGATTTTGCCCGCTCTTGATTTAATGAGGAACAATCATCAATATTGTGGATATAATCACATACTACAGCCTAATAAATCTATGACATTATCACAGGAACCAAAGTCACAGTCAATCTAGTTTTTATATCATGACCTCAATACTATGTCAATAAAGCACTTAACTTTATTTGTGAAATTATTGGTCACAACACTATCACGTCTTGTCTTGCAGTGGCCGTTCGTTGGGGTCATGGAAAGAAAATGTTTGTCATCAAACCCACTGACTTCTATGACAGGAGATTTCTGCGCTTATTGGTGAGTACTGTTAGACAATCTCAATAATTTCCTTTGATCATGAGAAATTAGGGTTTGTCCCAGCCCAAATTTAAGAGCTGCACTTTGTAGATAATTAGATCAATGCCAGCAGTAGTCAGTGTGTCAATAGCCCTGATGTACCTGCTCACTCTTTTACCGTTTTGACAAGGATACTAAAAGCCTGTAATGTTACTCAAGTTCAGCCCCCCCAACAGTCTTTGAAGTTTTATTCCTGAAGGGATTTGCATCACTGTTCAGAACTGTTGTAATTTACTCATTAAATCCACCTAATAAATAAAGTGCCATTATTGCCCTTATTTTAGAGCATGTTTGAACATGCTCGATGTCATTATATTTCACAAATAAAGATGCACTGATCCAGAATGACTTTCATTTAGTTCAGTAATAAAATAACCTTACACTCTTGTGTTATTATCATTACAAGGACTCAATAAAGAGGCAACCATGCAAGCCTCAAACTCAAAAGTGTACAGCATTTCTGGTCTAACAATTACTCCTTTGCTTGTAGTTTCTCTAATTATAGAAGTGCAATGTAATGAAAGCCATGCATGAAATGTCCACTGATTTTGCATCAAAGTAACAATTATTCCTGACATGTTGGCTTGGCCACACCTTTAGTATTAATCACCCCAGAGCAACTTTACAATTTTCAGTATTTCATTTTGTGTTCTCTCTTTCTTTTCAGCAATTTTACGTCCTACTGACCGGCATCCCTGTGGCTATCATTGTCACATGTGTGAATGTCTTCAAGGGTAAGTAAGGCTATGTCTTCAAGCTTTCAGTATCAGTTGTGAATAGTTTGTCATTTAAAAATGTGTATTAATGATTAAGTCAAAAAGAAATCGCATGTTACTTTGCATTGAACTTGAGTATGATTTGTGTTGTGAAGGTGAGGCAGAGCTAGCTGAAATTCCTGGGGGCTACGAACCTGAGCACTGGGAATACTACAAGGTACGTAACAAGCATCTTATCTCAGATGTCCTTTTTGTGTCACCGATCTGAACCCTCGTTCAGAGAAAGATGGGCTCAAGCATGCATTCAATTTGGAAATGGGTATCAGTTTGTGCATACCATAATCACCCTTAACATCACAAAGCCTTCACTGCTGTGCCAACCTTTTTAAAGCAGCTGTGTTTGCCTATAGTGAATGTATTATGAGCATTATGTCTGCAAAAATTAGACCAAAGATTGTTTAAAGTGCTATTTAGACCTAAACAGAGTTCTGTAATTAAACTTATTTCAGATGTACATGTACAGTTCTCCTTTCATTCATGTAGTAATATTTTAAGTAATAAATGTAAAAGGATCAAATCTAATATTGTCACTATAGTTGTTTATTCAGATCAGATACATTTGCAGTCATTCAAAAATAATTGGGTCTTGCGTGTGTCATTGCAGCACCCCATCACCAGGTGGATTGCAAGGAATTTTTATGATTCCCCAGTGAAGGACTATGAGAAGATGATGGCTGCAATCCAAATAGAGAAAGAAAAGGCCGACATGAGGTTAGTTTTAGTACCGGTGTGTTATGTTGTAGCTTCTGCTGTGTGAAGGTCAGAACGCAGCTGTGATACAGGGGCATAAAGACATTTCTAATTGCCATGAACTTCCCCAGCGACAGAAATAAACTGAAATTAAGTTACGGCATTTATTGTACTATCATGTACTAAGCATTACAGCTAAAGGAATCCCTTAATCCCAGGTTTATGTGTGAGTCTAGTTTAATCACACGAAAATGTGAATGAGATTCAGTGTGTAAGCAAATAGGAACGTTTTTTTGAAGAAATGTCTTTGGTCATTTTTTTCTGGCTCTGAAAAGGGAGCGGTGTTGTAGCACTCTTGGATTCACAACTCGCTCTTGTTTTATTTTATTTCTGAAGCATGATTTCATTAATTCAGTGCCTGTTTGTCGTCAACAGACTGACAGAGCAAGAGGTGCGTCGACAGATGAAAACGAGAGGAGACGGCCCCTGGTTCCAGGTGGACACCCCAGACAAGGAGCTAATTGACTACAGCCCCAAGTCAACACCTGACCATTAGTCCGGGTGTGTCTGACATCAGTACATCATGCCGCTCAATCTCACTGTTTGTACATTTTTCCCCTTCTTGCGTAAATAAAGTATCTATATGTACTCGTATATGTTGTCCTGCAGTGGTTCTATTGGTTTCATGATGCAAAAATGTTTTAACTTTTTTGTTTTTGTTTATAAACCTTGATATTTAAAACACTTCCACCTGCCCAACCATGAGACTGTTAATGCCGAACTGTTTTTAAATGGTACAGTTTTAGCGATAATGCATGTGTCTGAGACGTACTAAGCATACAACTCAAATGATCTGCTAGAGTTGCATGATAGTTTGTAAACGGATGATTTCATATAGTTTTGCTGTTGTTAAATGCAGCCCCTATTTACTTAAATTCGTCAAGATTTCGTTTTTTGTTTTTGTGAGTGATTGATCTAAAATTGATCATTTTGGGGGTAAGATATTCCTTGACATCTGTGTGTTAGGTAACATTGCTGAGCAGAGGTAGGTAAGATTTAAGTCTTAATGTCCACTCTGTCTCTGGATGCTTCTGTGTCCTCTCACAGACCATCAATATGCAGAATGGGGGGGGGGGATTCACCCTGTAGCTGTGAATACAAGTGTGTATGTCTATCCTCATGTGTCATCCCATTACCTGTCCAGGTGGTACCCTGCCTCTCACCCAGTATGGTCAGAATAATCTCCCACACAAGAATAACCAGGCACAGATCATAGATGGATTACTCTCCAAGTATGGAGTACTAATTTTATTATTTATTTGAAGAAAAGTCCTGAATCGGATGTATCCATTTGTTTGTTTTACCCCAAATGCAAAAGAAAATTAATTAATTCGTGGAATTTATATAGTTAATTTCCGGGTTATTTTATCCGGAAGGACTCCGGAAACAGTTGCAGGGTACCGAAGGACTAGAAGGGCGGCAGCTTCTGCTGTGGCAGGGGCAAAGCAGCGGGTGTGGGAGAAGTTCGTAGAAGGACTTTCGGTCGGCACCAAGGTGCTTCCGGAAAACCATCCGGTACCTCAGGAGGGGGAAGCGGGGAACCATCCAAGCTGTGTACAGTAAGGGTGGGACCCTGCTGACTTCGACTGAGAAGGTTATCGGGCGGTGGAAGGAGCACTTTGAGGAACTCCTGAATCCGACTAACACGCCCTCTATGGCTCTATGGTAGAGGCAGAGCTGGAAGCTGATGGGGGATCATCGTCAATTCCCCTGTTGGAAGTCACTGAGGTAGTCAAACAACTCCACAGTGGCAAAGCCGCAGGGGTTGATGAGATCCGTCCAGAAATGCAGAAGGCTTTGGGTGTTGAGGAGCTGTCTTGGTTGACACGCCTCGTCAACATTGCGTGGAAGTCTGGGACAGTGCCTAGGGGGTGGCAGACCAGGGTGGTCGTTCCCCTATTTAACAAGTAGGACCAGAGAGTGTGTGCCAACTACCGGGGTATCACACTTCTCAGCCTCCCTGGTAAAGTCTACTCAAAGGTGCTGGCCGGTAGTCGAACCTCTGATTGAAGAGGAACAATGCGGATTCTGCCCTGGTCGTGGAACAACGGACCAACTCTTCACTCTCGCAAGGATCGTGGAGGGGGCCTGGGAGTACGCACATCCAGTCTACATGTGTTTCTTGGATCTGGAGAAGGCGTATGACCGGGTCCCACAAATGATACTGTGGAAGGTGCTGCGGCAGTATGGGGTGAGGGGGTCACTTCTGAGGGCCATCCAATCCCTGTACACCCAATGCGAGAATTGTGTCCGGATACTCGGCAGTAAGTCGGACTCGTTCCCAGTGAATGTTGGCCTCCGGCAGGGCTGCGCTTTATCACCAATCCTGCTTGTGATTTTCATGGACAGGATATCGAGGCGTAGTCGTGGAGGAGAGGGGTTGCAGTTTAGTGGCCTGAGGATCTCATCGCTGCTCTTCGCAGATGATGTGGTCCTGATGGCGTCATCGGTCTGTGACCTTCAACAGTCACTGGATCGGTTCGCAGCCAAGTGTGAAGCGGTTGGGATGAGGATCAGCACCTCAAAATCTGAGGCCATGGCTCTCAGCAGCAAACCAGTGGATTGCCTACTCCGGGTAGGGAATGAGCCCTTACCCCAAGTGAAGGAGTTCAAGTACCTTGGGGTCTTGTTCGCGAGTGAGGGGACGATGGAGCGAGAGATTGGCCGGAGAATCGGAGTAGCGGGGCCGGTACTACAGTCGCTTTACCGCACCGTTGTGATGAAAAGAGAGCTGAGCCAGAAGGCAAAGCTCTCAATCTACCGGTCAATCTTCGATTCCTACCCTCACCTATGGTCATGAAGGCTGGGTCATGACCGAAAGAACAAGATCACGGGTACAAGCGGCCAAAATGGGTTTTCTCAGACGGGTGGCTGGCGTGTCCCTTAGAGATAGGGTGAGAAGCTCAGCCATCCGTGAGAGACTCGGAGTAGAGCCGCTGCTCCTTTACGTTGAAAGGAGCCAGTTGAGGTGGTTCGGACATCTAGTAAGGATGCCACATGGCCGCCTCCCTAGGGAGGTGTTCCAGGCACGTCCAGCTGGGAGGAGACCACGGGGAAGACCCAGGACTCGGTGGAGAGATTATATCTCCTCACTGGCCTGGGAACGCCTCGGGATCCCCCAGTCGGAGATGGACGATGTGGCCCGGAGAAGGGAAGATTGGGGTTCCTTACTGGAGCTGCTGCCCCCGCGACCCGACCCCGGATAATCGGTAGACAATTGAAGGATGGATGGCTGGATGGATTTACAAATGTATACAGGACATGTATGGTAGCTTCAGCTAGGTGCCCTAAATACTTAACATCTGTTGCATTTCTCATTCCTATTTTACACTTTTTATCTGTACTGTGTTTGAGTTTGATACTAGAGTCGTGGATTTGCCTCATAATGACCAGATCACACATCAATTAATTAATTTGATATTTATTTGCAATTAACGAGTACGTCCACCTGGTGGCAGAGCTGTGCAGACACGATGATTGTTTTCTGATGGACAAAGCCTTTTATATTTATAAGATGAATGTAATTTAACCTTTTGCTGTCTCTCTTTTAAAATTAGATTTCTAATTTATTATATTTGCTAAATGTTACTGATAAAATATAATACATATTTTTTTAATTGTTTACTATTTTATTAATTTGAACAACAACACAGAGTGACGGTTTATTTTGTTGGATAATGCGATAATAAAAATCAAAGTGCAGCTCATATACATGCTTTTCCCTGAGACCTGGAGGGTGAAACATGCTGTAGTAAGTGTGGGTGGCTTTATGAATCATCCTCGGAGGTGGGAGGGGCCCTTCCCCGTGTAGAAAGCGTCACCACAGTCAACAGTACCAATGTAATATCTGCGCAGGTCTAAGATTTTTGCACGAAAAAAAAAAAGAAAACACCCAAAAGAACAACATTAGCCTCCATGCCCTTAGCTCTGCCGCCTGTGTAGCAAACCAGCCTCCACCCCTCCGTCATTTTATTAATATGTTTTTCAGCGTCACATCCCCCTGGCCGGAGGAATGTAGAGACGGAGTGCTTTAAAAATAGCATCCTCTCCTCTGACAGCGCTGCTCCGGTGGCTCCGCTGCACTGTGGTGCGAGAAGCAGGAATGCGAAGATGGCTGCAGACCTCGGAGAGCTGCTGGTCCCATACATGCCCACCGTCAGGGTGCCCAGAACAGGAGACAGGGTTTTCAAGAGCGAGTGCGCCTTTTCCTTCGACTCTCCCGTAAGTGTCCACGCACACATACCGAGACATGAGCCGGTGGTTTGGGGAAGGTGTCGCGAGCGGGCTGACGATCTGTCTCAGTTTAACAACACACGTGAATCTGCTGTAATGTGTGTATATGTGTCTCCATGGCCGCCTTCCCTGTGAACTTTGGAGAAAAATAAATAATTAAATGTTGTTTACATCTCAGAAGAGAGGGATGGAGGGGTTTCCCTTTGTGCATGGAGAGGTAGACGGTGCAGTTCAGGCCACATTAAATACACAAGCTAACACACCTGCGTTGAGCTTTGAATAATGTTTTTAAAAAGCGTTAGCTGCCCTGTCAGGTTGAAGCTGCGGTGTGTGAGTTTAAAGCTACATTAATGGTGTTTTTATATTTTAAATCTGTTTGAAAATTGACTTGAAGCGTATGAGTGGTGGATTAAATAAGTTTGTAATATTACTGCAATATTTAAATTTGTATTTGCGTGAGTTAACAGTGAGTTTATCTGGATTAAAACATTTTAATGTGCTGTTTAGCCTTTGATAGCCTACAACAACCAATTTATATTGTGATGTACAATTACAACTCACTACTGTGTTCAATAGTGAGTTCACGATGACTAATCAAAAATGTATGCCATATTGTAATACTTAAATTAACTTAAAGTACGTTGTTATACTCCAGTGACTTTTATAGTGTAGTATATTTGTATGTTATTGTGTTACTAGAAAGTTCATAGAAAATCTCATGATGTATGTTTTCATTATTTTTTTAAATTTTCCGTTTCTTATTTTATTAAGACAATAGTGATAGGGCGTCAAAACACAATATTTTGATTTTTATATAATTTCTTAAACATTTGAAATGTGATAATCTATAGATTGTACGACCTTCCCTTTACTCGTAAATACTTGGGACGGACAGAAAGTCAGAGTTTTTGGCATTTTCTACATACAACATAAAAACCTACTTTTTCGACTGAAACCGTTTTTAAATGTGACTCGGCTGTCTGGAGTTCATCATGTTGGCCCGAGGACTGGTTTATTTTTATCCTTGCACTGTTGAAGCTCAAATGTCACTCTGGGCCACTTAAAGGTTTATCACAGGGGTTTATAAAGCCCACACTGATTGCGGATTTAGGTTAGTTTTGAACTGGTCATTTTTATGTGTTTTGTCTCTGACCGTCCATGTTTGAAAGAGCAGGAGGTTGTTTCTGTCAAAACCTCTACTGTATTTATCCTGTATTTTTTAAAACACTTTAAATGTGAGCAACAGGTCACATGCAGACAAAATGATACCTTTTGTATCCTGTAACAAGTTTCCAATACAGTAAGTCAACCTGTGACATGTGTGGGCCAAAGTCCACAGCAGTTCTATGAGGAATAAGGTTACTGTGTTTTTAAACCTGTGGGTCCTGAGTGCCCCAAAAGCAAAGAGTCAGTGAAATGAATTGATAGCGTCTTTGAGTACCTTTTTAAAAGCGCTCTATGAATAAACTGGATTATTATTATTATTATTATTATTATTATTATTATTATTATTATTATTATTTATGTAGCTGTCTGTAACAGGATGCACATATTCTTAAATTGAAAAAACGCGGCATCAAATTGCTTGTATGAAACAAAATATCAGAGATTAATCCGATTTTTTAGACATTCTTTGTCTAAGAATAATGTCTGTTCAGTGACTGTGATTCTGTTGATTTACAGTAAAATAAATAAATAACAGCAGGCATTTTCTCAAATAAAATGAGAGAGTGAGAGAAGAGTGCTGGAACAGTTTTTTGGCTGTTAGACAAAATGTGAGAAAAAAGGGCTTTTTGAAAATGGGCTTGCAGAATCATTGACACATCTCTCTTACTTGCATTTACACTGCGCATGTTGTGTTACATTTGTGTAACTATTGCCAGCTTGTTTGGCCAATGTACATCAAAATAGATATATAGCTTTGATATCAAATTGTTTTTTCCCTACAGTCTTTCGCTTTTACTGAAATGATTATGCTCATCCTATTTTCACTGTGAAATACTTCTTAATAAAGCTAAAATACTGCCTTTTCTCTGTGTATCAGACTAAAAAGGCATTATAAGAAGGAATATTTGAGGATATATATAATAAACAGTATTAAACTGCCTCACGGCTACTGCAATATAAAGATAGAGGAGACCAATTCTAAGACCTAGAATATGGTAGAAAAGACTTTCTGCGTAAGATTTTATTATTTTTGTTATTCTGCTGTTGCTTTGTTGATGGTTCTCCGTGCTGCTGCTCATTGTTACTGTTTGTTTTGGTCTGCAGGAGTCAGAGGGAGGCCTGTATGTGTGTATGAACACATTCCTGGGCTTCGGACGGGAACATGTGGAGAGACATTATCGCAAAACAGGACAGAGTGTTTACATGCACCTCAAACGACATGTCAAAGAGGTACGTTTTACACCTGCCATGTATTTTTATTGGGTGCTGACGTTTAACAGCAGTAATAGTAAGATTGAAAATAATAATCTTTTTTTAAATAGCTTTTATAAATCACATTTCTAAAAAGGGTTTTGCAATCAATAAAACAATAATACACAAAAGGAAAAGACAGATACATCAATGTGATAAATATTAATCAAGAATAGAAAAGAAAAGTCAAATATAACCACAATAAAGTGGTTACAACCAATAATTTATTAATTCAAATGTAAAACTTTGTTTCAGTGATAATCAAGATTTGTTTGCCAACTTCAGACAGATCTCAATTGCATACAAATGAGATATATATATATATATATATATATATATATAAAACACAATCTATTTTAGTATAAGTGATTTAATTCATACTAGTTATGCACACATTTTAACACACATAAAATAATCTTATAACATGTGGGAAACAAGCATAACATAGCAAGCATAAGGAATAAAAAACATTCGTAACACATTAACCTTCATGTATTATAATAATAATAATATATATTTATAACTCCCTACTTATGTTTCCTAATGTAGTTAATATGATAATAATAAAACACTGTTGTAAAAATATATGATCTTTATAAAAGTTAGAATTGTTGAAAAATACTGTACAATAATAAACACTTAAAAATGTCCTTATAACTGCATTATAGTGCATTATGAACCATATATTAAATGTTTGCATACTGATTTATTTAAAGCACTTTAATTAAAGTATAGTTTACCACTATTGTATCACTTGCTAGGAGTATATCAGATCATGCCACTAACGCTGTAGGATTACAGGTTAAATTGTGACCGTGGTGACTGATGCTGCACTTCTGAAAGGTGCTTTAGATAAAAAAAAGTCCACTGAGTGACCGGGATCTCTGATTCCACGATGCCATTATTTTGAACGTCAGTGATTAAATTAGATTGAGTGACTTGCATATTCTTGGAGCTTGAATCAACATCAACATTAAATTAAAGAAAGATTACATTATTAACTTTGTTTTTAGCCTTTTCATTGGATCTGCTGACCTTTAGACTGTCTGAGTGTTCGTGGCACTTTATGTTTTCAACTCTCTGTATCTAGCTGTACTCTCCATATAACGTCTATAACCTTTCACACTGTTCTGTTGGTAACGCTTTATTTTAGGGTTCCTTCATTTCCTTATAATATCCTATGACGTTTGCCATTAAGAACATTAATATTTGCCTAAATATGGGAAAATTAGAGAGTTTTCATTTGGTACTCTTCTAATTAATCAGTTGAGTCAGTACACAGCGGGTCAGATGAACAAGCAATGATATTAAATTTGATTAAAAGCCAGTATACAATTCCATATATTGTGTATAGAGACTAAAGTTTCAGATAATAAATGAACAATAAATGAATATTTACTTGGGTTTAAATGGAGCCTTTTGTTTAAGATAATTCTTATTTTCCCTGTAAAATGACCTAAAAAGTTGCTTCTGAATTTAAAGTAATAGCATCATACTGATTACAACACAATATTTGAAGTAACAGAATCTCTTTATATATGTACACATGGTGGACAAAGTAACAGGAGCATCTTACAATATAATGCAACCCAAAAGCACAGCCCTGCAACAAATATGTTTAAAGGATTGTAGAGAGCCTGAGAGCTTTTGATTCAACTCTCTGGTAGCTTTTGAAGTTTGTGGTGGTCTTGCATTGGATTGCATTATACTTTAAAGCCTTTCTATTATTTTGCTTATCCTTTTTTATGTGTAAATCACTAAGCACTCTGGTACCCAAATCTAAGTACCCAAACAAGCCCCACTTTTAAAAGTTGTTGGTGAACAACAAAGGCCTTAGCTGCTGCCGTGTTTTCTCACTGGCTCTAATTGCCCTCAGATAAGCTCTGCTTTGTAAAGAGATGCTATTTCCATGCCTGGATCTGGCCTGAAAACAGCTGCTTCACATTCTGCAGTCCTCATGGTCTCGAGTGTGTCAGCATTCTCTGTCTTTCTGTGCGTCTGCCACCGTGTCCGCCTCCTCCCTGCTGAGTGAACAGGAAGCAGTCACCAGAACCTGATGGGATTAGTAAGAAACCAGTCAGTGACACTGGGATGTTTTGCTGCCAGCCAGTCATTTGGCAGATTCACTGATTAAGAGCTTTTGTTGATGGATGTGTCAGGGCAGACATGTTGGCAGACTGAACATGTTTATCTATCTGTCTGTTAAAGATTGATTATTCTATTTTAGTTTTTTACCAATGAAAAAAAAAAAAAGGAAAGATGATGACACGCTCTACAGGCAAAGACAGGCCCAAAACACATGGCGTTAATGGTATCTGCAGTCTACAAATCAAACTGTGCAACAGAAGCAGTTTCATTTATCATTCTTTAATTTTGTCCATGCCATGGAAGGGTTTTTCCCCTCGCCTTGTAACCTGACCCGGCAACTGGAATATCCAACATCTATTTCTAACAAAATGACAACCATCTGGACCTTCTGTCACAGCAGAGCATAAAAAGCCTTTTCCTGCATTTTACAAAGAGAATCATCAAAGGTGTTAGAATGTGCTTTTAATGTGATGAGAGGTTCTTTGATCCAATTTAAACTCTTCTTTCCTGTTTTGCCCAGAAAGCCACAGGAGCTGCAGCAGGCGCCATCCCCAGACGAAGAAATGGAAAAGTGTTTCTAGGTAAGTTAGAAGCAGTTGTGGAAGAAGTACTTAGATCCTTTACTTAAGTGAAAGTATCAATTCCATTATTTAAAAATACTCCATTACAAGTGAAAATCTTGCAATAAAAATGAAATTATCAGTGAATTTGTATTTATAGCATAACATTTAATTATAAGTAAAAGTACTCGTCATGCAGAGAGATGGCCCCTGTGACTGATGTATTATTATACATGACATTATTAGATTGTTAACACTAATTCATCAAGATGTAAATAGCAGTACAGCTAGGCGAGATGGAACTAGTTTTAAACTACTTTATATACAGTTAGATAGTTTAATCCTGTAGTTACGTTGATCTGAGGGGGCGCAAAATGATTAATGGAGCCAAAAAAAGAAACATTTGTACACATTTTTAAAACTTTCATCTAATAGTGGCTATTTGCGGAGTAAGATGGGGGAGTTTTATGTCTTTGGGCCTCTTGAAAAGTTATTAATATATATATATTATAATATATATATATATATATATATATATATATATATATATATATATATATATATATATATATATATATATATATAATAATTAAACAATGTGACCATAAACGATTGGGAACCATTGGTTTTAATCTTTTAACAATACATTGTATTTTATAAGATTATCCAATGTTCTTAATTCGAAAAGTAATTGTAAACTGTAGTAGAGTAAAACGAGTACAATACATCCCTCAGAAGTGTAAAGAGTAGCATAAAATAGAAAACTTAAAAGTACTTGTGTTTTAATATGAATGTAAATATGATTTATGTGGTCAGAAACGCTTCACTCCGCTAAGAGACCCCCCTCTATTACAAGCTGCTGTTATTGTTTGTTACACTGTGGTGACCTGCCAGCTGCCCCTCCAGCCGGCCTTTACCCAAAGCGTCAGATATTTCTTCATGATGAGACCTCTCCTCCTCCTCCTCCTCCTCCTCCTCCTGTGCTCCAAATATAGCCCATTTATTTGTATATGTGGTTGGTAACTGTGCTAAATCAAAGGGGGTTGGTTGGTCTTCGGCCTCTCAGCTGCCACCACCTGTCAACCTCCCTGACACACTTCCACTGCAGCCATGACGCTGCTTGGAGAGGACCAGGTGTCTCTCACCCCCTCCTCCCTCACTGCTGGCCTGGTGGGGGAGGAATTCCTTCCTCTTACCCTCGACGTAATTGATGTTTCTGTTTTATCTTCGTACAGATTTTAGTAGACTTTACTATCCATTATCGTCCGATGACTGCTGTGTTTTAGGTCAATCCTCCAGCAAACGTCTAACAGAAATTTGTCAGAATCTCTTCAAGGGATTCTTTCTGTCGTCCATTTTAGATCTTTGATGTGTATGTATCCGCCGTCATCTCCATACCAGTCCAGTGATCTAATCTATCTGATATCGTCAGACGTTACCATGAAGTCAGTGGGCACAATGACAATGTCAGGGATAACCTATGATCCTGTTTCTCATGAGTCATTACACGTCTTTAGGCTGGAGTGCAGAACTCTGTACGGAGATTTAAAGGGACACGCCACCTAAATGAAGAAGTTATTTCCATGGCCTAGGAAAGTTCAATCATTCATTATTAACATGAACTGCTCTCTCTTAAAGCCAGAAATCAGAGAAGTAGGTCTCTAACATTTTGGGAGAGTTTTCATGTTCACTAAGATTTTTGGATTGTCTTTGACCATAAGAATAACATGTATGAATTTTGAAAATGGGCATGGTTCCCCTTTAGGAGAAGAGGTTCTCTCTAGATATTCTTAATATTCTTAATATATTTTGAATCAAAAAGCTGATCAACTCAAATTGTGAGGCTTGAACGCCTCTCTTTGTCTTACTTGATAGTAAACTAGGGCTGACATTGATCATTTAAATTTTTAAAAATCATTTTCTCGATTCATTGATTTATCATTTGGTCTAAAAAAAGGTCAGAAAACACTTCCTATAGCCCAGGATGATGTCTTCAAATGCCTTGTTTTGTACGAGAAACCGCCCGAAAACCAAAGATATAAAATGGGAAAAAGCAGAAAACTAGCTGAAATGATTAATAAATTCTAATTTAATTCAATTTAATTTTGCAGTGATTGACCAATCTATTATTTGACTAATCGTCTCTGCTCCATGGTAACTAAATGTATATTTGTTTTGAACTGTTGGATAAGGAGATACTTAGGTGTGATGAACATTTTCACTGTTTTCTGACATTTTATAGACCAAATGATTAGTTGAGAAAATACCAAGCAGATTATTATCAATAAGTCAAATAGCACAGACAAATGTCAGAGAAATGTCGAGCCATCCTCTACACTCCTTTAGTAGCTCTATAAATTGCCGGTGATAAGAGTGTGTGTGATAAATGGCTAAACATAGCTCAACATGAATTGTGTATGAGCAAAAAAGTCATCAGCAGCGTATGAAGTCATCCTGTCGCTGTTGTAAAGGAAACAAACCAGGAACATAAAAGAAGAGCAGACCTCACACTCGAGAGAAGAGAGCGTCAAATAAAAAAGAACAATAAAGTAACGTCAATGTTTACTTCCTCCCCTGTAGATTTAGAGCTTAACCGTGATTTTAACGGAGAGGACTATGAATATGAAGACGAGGCCAAGCTTGTCATTTTTCCAGACCACTTCGAGATCCCCTTACCAAATATTGAGGAGTTGCCCGCTCTGGTCAGTGAGTCGGTGCTGCACGGGCTCTTGTGTGTGTCCATGCATGTCGATGGGTAGGGTGCACTCAGTGGTTCCCCTGTCACTGAACAGACAAGGTTGGTCGTTCTTGTCTTGAAGATCTGCAAATCCTAAAGTGAAAGTTTCATGGGCACACATTTTATACTTCGCACTCAAGCTGTTAGCTTCTCAAAGGTTTTCATTTGGATGTTTTGCCAAGAAAAGATTCTGGGGAACCACTGAACGCACTTACTGTGTATATTTCTGCTCCTTTTACTCCTGTTTTGCTTTGCGTTTTGTCTTTGGACCTCTATGAGCTTCAGCAGTGAATGTGGCTCGGTGTTGGCACGTCATGGGGTTTTGGTTTTCAAATGATTTAACGCATGTATCATTTAACGTTGTAATTGCACAAGTTGTGGTGTTGAGCATAGTTTTTTACTCTCCTTGTTTTGCATGGTTTGTTTCTGCACTACACCTGTCTTCCTATACTGGATCATCGCTCTATGTGGCACAGCTTCACATTGTCTTGCATAGATCTTACATGTCAACTTTTGTCCTTTCTATTTACTGTTATTGACGACTTACATTTAAGATTTAGTGTGTCTACAGTAGTAAAAATAAAATCTTGTATCTGCCAAATGCACTGTTAAAGAAAGAGCGAGAGATAGATGTTTGGTATATTTTCAACGTGACCTGAGTCACACCCACTGTTGTTTCCTGTGACGTTCAGGTGACCATAGCCTGTGACGCTGTGCTCAACTCACCATCAGCTTACAAAAAGCAGGAGCCTGATTCCTGGGAGGAGGAGATCCAGGTGTCCAAACATGCCAGGAGCCTCAGACAGCTGGATAATGAGGTCAGGATCCCACCCAGGTAGGAACGGCACCAAGCCACACTGATGTATCCTTTATACAGTGGGCCTTACATTTCTGGGTAGACATCAATTGTTGCATTTGTGCAGCCACAATGACTGCATTATTTTTTCTCTTGCCGTTTGCCTCGTTTATCCAGTCTGTTGGCAGAATTGTTTTTAATCTGATCACTTTTTCGCCTGCTTATGAGCAGTCATTCAGCAAGTCTTTGCATTACTGCAGGAATTAACCAGAGTTTCTGTTTCTTTGCTATCAGGGGCTGGAAGTGTCAGAAGTGCGAGATGAGAGAAAACCTGTGGCTGAACCTGACAGATGGAGCAGTGCTCTGTGGGAAATGGTTCTTTGATGGGAGCGGAGGCAACGGCCACGCTCTGGATCACTTTAAAGAGACCAAATACCCCCTGGCTGTCAAGATGGACACTATCACCCCAGACGGAGCAGGTCTGAGACATGTGGCATGATGAAGTCTGTAGTTCGGAAATGTGCATGTTAAGCTTTTTCAAAGAAAATCGGGCCTATCATACTGACTTAACCGAGTCTTTGGTTTCAGATGTCTACTCATTTGAAGAGGAGGAGGCTGTGTTAGACCCCCACATATCAGAACACTTGTCACACTTTGGAATAGACATGCTGACGCAGACAAAAGTAAGTTGTCTAAGCTGTGATCAATCAAAGCAAACACAAAGTGTGAGGCTTCCACAGTGAAGGTTTCTCTCCCTCTCTCTCCCTGCAGACGGAGAATGGTCACCACACGGACAATAACTCCCGGCCGCGGGTCAGTGAATGGGAGGTGATCCAGGAGTCGGGCATGAAGCTGAAAGCGGTGTTTGGTTCTGGTTACACAGGCATCAAAAACCTGGGCAACAGCTGCTACCTGGGCACAGTGATGCAGGTGCTCTTCAGCATCCCAGACTTCCAGAGGATGTGAGTACACTGTGATGAGACTTCACTTAAAGGAAAACACAACTTTTTTTTCAATGGCTGTTTTTACTTTTTATTAGTCTTTGAAGATCAGTATTGTAGCAATAAGAAAGAGACAACATACACTCTAAACCAGGGGCGTCTAACTCATTTGAGTTGTAGTCATGGGCCACATAAAGCACAAATACATGTAAAGTATTTCTCATTACGTCGACTTACTCGCTTGTAATTATGTGTTTGTTGAATGTCTCGCTCTGGATTAGGTATGCAGAGCAATACTTCTTTTAAAACAACTTTGGGTATTTGAATAACTAATATGGGCACCAGCAGAATGAGTTAGTGTCTTCTCAGTGCCACCATGTTTGTTTCCAATGGTCTTGTGTCTGTGTGATGTCCCTTGTGCTCCATCTGATGTGAGCGTGTGACATGTATTTTGATCTTTTAGGTATGTGGGTAATCTTCAGAAGATATATGACTATTCACCCCTTGACCCCAGCCAGGACTTCGCAACACAAATGTAAGTGACTCCAGTGTTTTTATAATGCTGTGTGTTAAAATATGTTTTCTAGTTTTTCCTACATGTTATTTTAAATACTTATGTAATAGTAGTGCAAAATAGTGTAGTAGTCATGTAAGCCAGTGTGTTGCAAGAGGTCAGTACGGTGCTGTGTTCAATATGAAAGGAAGGAGAGTGTTAGCAAGGCAGGCGATAAATATCAGATGCGTGAAGCAATACACGTCTCATGTTCTGAGCCACATTGCCAGATAAACCTCTTTATACCTTTTGATATCGGATAGCCTTCCCGTCATCTCGATTCAGGTTATTTAGAAAGAAATGTGCCGGGCCCAGATTAACTAAATATCATGTATCCTGTACTTCATACAGATGATACTGTGAATAAACAACAAGGTACAGAAAGAGGTTCAGAACAGTAATCCAGATACAACAAACAATACAGCTGATGTAAAAACAATGCTCAGCCTGCAATTATTCGTTGCTATAATTGTGAAAATTGTGTCGGTGTGATGATTATTTGGAAAACAGTAATTGTGAAAATTGGTTAATGTTTTAGATTTTATTTTCTATAATCTGCATAAAATACATATCTTGGCAACAAAACTGTTGAAAAGGAGATTTTGATTTACAGTCAGGCTTTACTGGTTAGATAAAGGTTAAATAAGGTTACAATAAATACAATTAAATGTTTATTAACAGGAGTTTCTTGATAAAATATGATGAAAGGCAGGTGCTTTCATTATATTAAATGTAAATCATATATAGACTAATATAAGCTTTTGAAGAAATTAATATTGATGAAAGTAATTGTACTGGAATGGGTTCGGTGACAAAGTTAATGTGTGATATGATGAAACATTCTATATAGAAAAAATTATGTAATAATTAAAACATTTATTTTAATTTAAAAAAGGGAGAATTGACATTAATAATAATTCAAACAAATAAAAATTTACAATATGTACAATAGTTTAAAAAATACTACATTGTGGTAAGAAGCATACACATACATTAATACAAAATATACTGGTCACAAATAAATAATAGATTAGAGACCAAGGATTTAGGAAAAGACGGAGAATAGAAAACGAGAGATGTTCCTGACAGTCTTGTTACTATGGCAACAGAGCTGCGTTTGAAGCGGAGACTGCTTTGTGAGACTGAAAAGTCGGGGTTAACAAGTTAGCTGCTGCTCGCTGAAGAACAAGCGTTTTGAAATGTTTTTATCTGACGAGTAAAGACACTCAGGGTGTGTCGTCCAAGAAATATCCCAAAAATAAACTAATAGACCGACAACAGTTTGTAATGTTTGTGTCTTTTGTTGTGGTCCAACAGGGCTAAACTGGGACATGGACTGCTCTCAGGCCAGTTCTCCAAACCACCCATGAAATCTGAGCTCATTGAACAGGTGATGAAAGAAGAATACAAGGTATTAAACTGGGTATGTCCAGATTCCAAACAGGGTGAACAGAAGCATGTTAATACTGAGTGGTGGCAGCAACATTTGTCTTTTTCTTTTGATATCCAAACTGTTAAGGGTTGTCAGAGTTTCAGCTTGTCAGTTTGATGATTTCCCAATTTAAACATGAAACAAGTTAATGCAGTATTTCTGTGTTATTAATACACCAGAGCATTTATAAGAAAGAAACGGTTAGCTGGAAAAGGAAGACGTGATATTTTGATAAATTGTCAAGATTTCTTGTGCTCTGACCTTTTTTTCTTTTTAGTCTGAAAATAGCTGCTGGCTGCAACTCAAATTGTTTATGAACACAGCTCCAGGCACGGCTCTAACACTGTGTTTTGCTTTTTAACTCCCTTCCTTAATTAAGTCAAAAAATATTATCTGTGCTATGGTAATGGTTTTGTTGCGCTTCCTACATCTCTCAAGTCTTTTTAACAGTTTAATTTATTACTTTTGGTATTTCTTTGTGCGTTTTGCTTTACTAATCTAAATGCACATGCTATGAAATCCTTATCTTTTTAACCTCGTACTACATAGTTTCCGGTAAACTAGGAGAGGAAAGCCATTAAAGCATAATGGAGCTCAGCACTCGGCCTGTGAGCCACAGTAATTGATTGGGCAGAGCTGTGATCTGGCACTTCCTACACATGTAATGGTGGGGTCCGGTTTGGATACATATTGACAGCTGGGAAGGGGCTTGAGTTGGCATGTTGTGGTCAGTCTGTACTAAGGAAATATTACCCATTGCATTAACATATTCTCATTAAAATGGCTTTATAAGTTTACTCCCCTGACAAAAATTGTATGGGATACCTATTGTATGGGATACAAGTTGTCCTGCGTAGTGTGGAAGGTATGTGCACACCTTGGATTTATTTATAATCAATTGATTATGAACATTATGACGGGTTTTTATACGAAATGATGATTTGATGAGAAGGTTTGTCACCCTCGTGTCTGTCTGTTATTATAAAGCAGGCTACCCTAGCAGGACATTAGCTTAGCCTAGCACAAAGGATATGTGACTGTAACTAAGTACATTTACTCAAGTATTGTATTTAAGTACAGTTTTGAGGCACTTGTACTTTATTTGAGTATTTAAATTTTATGCCACTTTATACTTTATATTATAAGGCAAATATAGTACTTTTTATTCTACTACATTTATTTGATAACTGTAGTTACTAGTTACTTTGCCAATTTAGATTAATTAAAAATATAAGTGTTGATATATATATCTGAAATAGATACAATTCTGCATAATGAGTACTTTAAGTATATTTTCATGCTAATAATTTGGATTTCTGATATCCGGACAGCGCTACTAATGAGCATCATGCTTGATCTTTGTTTTTGGATCTCACAGTGAAGTTGGAAATATGATAGTTTAGAGATTCATCACAGGGTGTAAAACAAGTCAGTTTACTGAAGCTATAAAGACATGTATGTATTTGACATAGTTCTTCATTCTGGATCCACTGGTAGTTCTCCTGTGCAGAATCTGGTTCTGGGTGGGCCACCAGCAGTTGCTTTCAGTGTGTATCTGTAATATTCTCTACCATCTGATGTCTTGTCTTATACTTCCCTCTGAAAAAGGTGAGTGTTCATGCACAGTCAGTGTGTGTGACGCCCAGATGTTGTCATTCCAGCACCAGCAGAAGGGCGTCTCTCCCCGTATGTTGAAGGCCATGGTGAGCAGGGGACACCCAGAGTTTTCCTCTATCAGACAACAAGACGCCCACGAGTTCCTCCTGCACGTCATCAACGTGGTGGAGGTGAGTGACGCTAAAACCTCCGAGTACGTCAAAATATTCACAGGCAGTAACTGTGCTTGTGTGGAGAGGTCATGTTGGTATGTACCATGACATTAACATTCATAAAGAGCATGTGTTGAATTGATGAATCAAATATAAATTATAATATATTGTGCTGAATCTAAATTTAGCTCATCATTTTTCAAGCAGTTTCTGAAAAATATCTTTTAGTTTTAGTTTTATCTTAACGTCTTGTATACAGTAACATACATCTTAATATATATACTTGCTGTAGTTGATTCTTAAAATGTAATAACTACACATTTGAAGGGAACATTTACTATGATTCATGAATGAATACCAACTTAATTATAATTAGATAGATATGTCAAGCTTTGGAATTATATGTATGTGTATACATGCATGTTTGAGCATCCGGTTACTTGTGAATGTTCTTGGTAGATAACGCCAGGTAAAGCTACAAACGCACAACAGAAAGGGATGCTGGCTCTCACAAAACTGACTTTGAATTTCCACAGTGAAATTGTATAACTTTTACAAAATGGCCGGGTTACATCTGACCCCTAACACACATAGACAGGCAGTTTATTGGGAGGGGAGGGTCTGTTTTTGACTGAACACAGCACACTGTCTCTGTCTGGTTGGTACGTACACATGGGGTGCTCTCACGTGTCTTTCTCAACATGGATATATATAGCTCAGTGCTATCTGTTACACAGGGAGGCCAGATAATGCTTCCTATTCTGCCTCAGCCATTATACATGCCCTGACTAGAACCAGAAACTTCCTCCGCTTCATGTTGTGAAGATCAGCAGCATACCACGTAGATTTGCCGAGCTTTCATTCATCCATGTTGCCCCATCATCTGTGGAAAGCTTCAGCTCTTGTGCTCGAACTTGTTTTGTTCGAAAAAGGCTGTTCCTGTCCCTTCTTTAGTCCGCTTGCTTGCCTCTACAGCTGTCTGTAAATGAGACACAGATTTAGTTATCCAGACATAGATAACGTGACCAAAGCCACCACCATCGGCAACATTTTCCTGTGTCTATGTCAGCCGGCATACTTGGCCGTAGTGAAATTATAACTTGTGTATTTCTGTAGCCTCTTGGAATAGAAGGGCTGGGTTGCAGAAAGGCTGCAGTGCAAACTGGTGTGTTAAGTCGCAATGCCATCCTTCACCACAGTCTTCAAATAAACACAGTGTGAACTTCGATGACCCCTGCTGTTCATGAGCAGTGAGGAGACGCAGAGCCGCTCAGGGATAACGATTAATGCGCCTGTGATTCTGAAAAGATGTAAGCCTCTCAGTTATGGAGGCTAAATTAAAGAGATGCATCTACATTATGAGCGACTATTAAGAGATGTGGGTCAAACAGCAGTTGGGTTGAAGTCAAGCCAGGAGACTAATAAACCACAGCAAGGAATAGATTAATAGATAGAGTTGCATTTCAAACCTCAGGCTGCCATGTCACAGAAGCTTTACATGTTCACGTGGAGCTTCTGCACAGCTCATACGCAGACATGCAGTATTTTAAATAACAATACTTATGTTTTTGACTTGAAACTGCTAAAATACAATCAAACATATTCAGAGCTTACTCCGAAAGGTATTTGTAATAGCCACAAAACACTAATCAAGTTTATATGAGATTATCGGTTTATTAGCGCAGATAGGGAAAGATAAGATGCGTGACAGCTTGACTTCCATAAGGATTTAATTTTGTTAATATAAGTCAAGAATTAATTGGTAAAAAAATTAATAGAGAACACTGTTAGTTTGGGAGCAACCATTTTTATCAGTGTTAGACGATCACATCTTTATCGATACTTAAAAAAGTCAATATGTCTGTTATCAAACTGAAACATGCGCCTCATGTTGTTATTGTTATTCATACTCACCCTCTCATCCTCCCTATATGTTATTGTCTCACAGAGGAACAGCGCAGGTTCAGAGAATCCAAGCGACGTCTTCCGCTTCCTGGTGGAGGAGCGAGTTCAGTGCTGCCAGACACGTCAAGTTCGTTACAATCAGCGGGTGGACTACTGCATCCAGCTACCAGCTCCCTTTGAAGCGGCCACCAATCGAGGTAAAGGAGCCCCCCGTACACACTAAATGTCCCGCAGCAGCAGGAAGCCACAGCTGCCTCTGGTCGATCCAGCTGGCACGCCGCTGGTCTCAGGTGGTGCCAGCCTCTGGGAAAATCAGCAGCTCCTTCTCTGAAAGGGCACAGAAGGTCATGGCGTGCCACCCTGGGAGCTGTGTGGTTTAGAGTGAGGGACGACATTAGGGACATAAGAATCTCATGACATCTTGTCAGCAGCCATCCTCAACGCCTTACATAATTTATTGATATTCAAATGAAACCTTTGCCGCCCTCAGATCTGATTTTTTAAAATAAAGAATATTATGGAGTTTTGTAGATGTAAACACTTGTTTGCGCAGCTCAAAGTGTTTATCTTTGTTGTAATTCTACCAGAGGAGCTGCTGGCATACGAAGCCAAGCGGAAGGACGCTGAGGAGAACATGCGAGCTCCTCCTGAGCCGGTCAGAGCACGGATCCCCTTCACCGCCTGCCTGCAGGCCTTCACAGAGCCGGACAACGTCCCCGACTTCTGGAGCTCAGCGCTACAGGCCAAGTCCGCCGGAGTCAAGTAAGCAAAGGGGGCCGCCTGTTCTCGGGCCTGGAATGACGACTCTACACCTCCAGTGTTTTTTAATCACCTCTTTAAATATTTAAATGCAAACCAATTACATTTGAATTATTTTCTTTTAAACCCCCTTTTTTCAAATCTGTTGTTATTTTCCTCTGCAGAACTTCCCGTTTCGCCTCCTTCCCAGAGTATCTGATTTTGCAGATCAAGAAATTCACATTCGGGGATGACTGGGTGCCGAAGAAACTAGGTAACTATCTTTCACCCTTCAACCTGGGATTTATACTTTTACTGGGCTCCACCAATTTTGTGACTCAGTTATTTATTTGTAGTGCTGTAAACCTCCAGCAGAGGGCACCATCAAACAGCAATTTACAAGGCATGTACGGTAGTAGTTGAAACTTTACATTTTTGTACACTCATGAATGGCTTCCCATGCAATTTTGAACACATACATATAAACTACAGCATCTCTCATCCTGCATATCTGTAGACGGTTGCCGGAGTTTCATTCATCTTGAAGCCAAAATTCACCGAATTCAAATGAGTGTCTTGTAGCATCTTAAATTGCAGAAACTCTGTGTGCCCTCATCGCTTTGCAACAGCTAACAGGGACTCCTCACTTATTATGTGATCAAGTTTTTCTTACATATGTTTTCACTCAACTGTGAGTTGTGTTCAAAAATAAGTGCATGGCAACATCTAAACTAAATCAAAAATACAATTACAGTTAATGATTTGATGAAAACTGCCAACATTTAAAAGAACATGTCAAACAACCAATTGATAAAAGAACAATTTATAAATGTGTGCTTCGAGAAATTAGTTTCATTTATCTATGGTAAGTCTATGGGCTGATATGCTTCAGGAGACTTACAGCAAAGGCTCTGATCACCATTCACATCAATGAATTGCTCAGTTCATTACATGTGCCTCTCCCTGTACAGACTTGGCCATAGATGTTCCAGACTTTCTGGATTTGAGTCGGCTGCGGGCCACCGGGCTGCAGGCGAGTGAAGAGGAGCTGCCGGACCTCTTGCCTCCCATCGTGCTAGCTGAAGACACCAGAGGTACAGAAAAAGTCCATTTTATTTGCCATTTCAGGTGTGTATGCATACAGCTGTATTTGTATGCATACAGATATGTGAATACAGTTGAGACGACACACTTCTGTGGACTAAGCATAGCACTGGGATTACAACCAGGATAAGGTTAAAGACCTTACCCCCCCCCCCCCCCCCCCCCCCTTTAATCTGTTATTTTGGTTTGGTATTTGGTTCTGCTTCAGATATATTCTGCTGTTTTCAGATCAGACTGCTCAATTTATCCAACCCTGAATTAACTGAGAAGGATCCCCTGGTCACAAGCTGCTATGACTCACCTGCAGTGTCCTACGGGGATATATTTGCATTCATACGTGGCTTCTAAAAAACAAAAATAAACAGCGCTCTTAGCTACTGGGGGCATTTCTGGCCCTTCATGTTCAATTTCACAGTCCTTTTATTCATTCAGGTCATTGTTTTCTCCTAGCAACAGTCTTTTTGTTTTTTTTTGGACCCAGATAGCCAAACATATTATCTAATATCTACATGAGTGTACAGAATATTAATAACACCTTCAATATATGAGACGGTATATATCAGATTGTTCCCAGTAAACTGGTCATACAGTGTTGCTTTGAGAACTAACTCAGATGTGTGTTGTTCCAAAGCTGCTACCTAACATCCTTTTCAGGAGGTGTAAGGTATTTTTGTGACAGAGACAAATGATCCGTGAGATTGTCTCTAATATGATGTTCTGCTCAAAGCCACCCAGGTTTTCTCTTAAGGGCATATTGAATGGAATCCCACGGGAAAGGCGTGCTCAATCAATTACTGAAAAGTTGTTGTGTTCACAGTGTGGCTAAGTCTAATAAGTTATAATGATTTTATAAGATCCCCTTGTAATGCTCTTCCCCGGGCTCTGGGACAGAATACGTTTTAGAGCCCAAGCAGTATTTGTTGTTACTTTTCTTAAAACTTTGTTGTATCAGACTGTTTGCTTATTGATATTTCCAGCATTACACACGGTGTACTTGAGCCTTTTTGTCAGCATCTCTTCCTAAAGGCCAAAACGTGTCTCCTCTGTGATTGTAATCCTCATTCCTCCATCCCTCCTTCCGTTGTTTGCAAAGTTCAGCTACATCAAGTTATCAGTGTACTCCTTAATATTTGATCAGGCGCGACGCACAAAGTGTTCTGTGCCGTCTCAAGGTCCAAACACAAAAAGGGGTCCAGTGCTAAGACACAGTAACATCAGCAAGGAGCCTTTGCTGTGCTTCACACATTGGCAGTGAAGTCAGAACATGTTTGTCTGATTATGCCTTAATATTTCAGGGCTGTACATAATGTACTCTACCTGCTATCTCAGACCTCCAAACACAAAAAAATGGCTTTGTGGAAGAGTGCAGTATCTACTTAAAACTCTTCAGACCTGTCGCACATTAAAGCGTCCGTTTGTTGAGCTGAAACTACATTGCTTAGGCAGCATTGCATATCTACACACTGACAGCAGAAAGCTATGCAGCTCTCTTAGAGGGCCACGGTGAAATAGATGCATGAAAATATGTGTAAATGTTTTTTGGATGTAGTACGTTTGAGAGTAATTTGAATCTCTTACTTTGTCCCGAGTTGAGTTTCGTCAGAGCTTCTCTTTCTAAGTACAGAGAGGTCAAACCAGGTACCGGTGAGGAGATCATGCCGTTTGAAATGTGAAATGACAAGAGGTCAGAGGAAATGATATGCTGTTTACATTGCGTTTTCTGATTTATTTATGTCACTTTTTAATGATGGGTTTTGTCGGTTGCAAATGAACCGCTGGTCCATTATCTCCTCAGCAGTGATTAATCATTGGTCACCCTTCTGTCTCCAAAAGGCATCAGTGCTTCTCATTGATTACACAGCGCTGCACAAATGTGTTTTCTTGTATGCTGCTTGAACCACATTATTTCTCATTGGTTTATGTATCATCTATTCACTCAATTATTCCAGACTATTAAGAAAATGGAAGACAAAAACAAAGTATCATAGCTTTCTGTGATCATATTGTTACGATCTAAAGCACCAAACAAACAATTACAAACTGCTCACAAACATTATAGATATTGATTTGTGGTTATGATTTCTCATCTGATTTATTTTCTTTCTTTATCCATTTTTTAAAAATTCTGGACCATAGTACCAGAGTAAACCAATGTAATGGAGTCCATACTCACTTTAATGTTCGTATGTGCTTCTTTATCTCTCCAGTAACTCTAGGTTTACGTAATGTAAACTGTTTATTAATTAACATAAGTGAAAGCTACACAAAACAACATACCAACAGAAGAAAATGCACAAATTGCTGTAGTCTCATTGTGTGCCATCACCTGAAATAAGTGTCTTCTCCTCTTTCAGATAACTCTATGGGCTCCATAGACTGTGAGTATTTAATTTCTCTTTAACAGGTCTTATGTATATATGAATATGTAATGTTTATATAAGTTACAGCCATGGATTTTGGGCACCAAGCAATGGTAGACGCTATGTAGCTAAACCTCGGACCACGCAGGTGCTGAAGCTCCTCTCTGCTTCCAAACAAACTTTACTTTTCCACATGGCTCTACTTGTTTCAGCCAGACTCATTTCTCTCCTTGATAAATGATCCCTCAATAAAGAAAAGTCCCCAGGGCTGATTCTCTGCTGGTCTCTTTGTTTAATGAGGTCCAAAGAGAGAGCCACCGCAGATCTGTTTGGTTGTTTAAACTGGAACGTTACCGGCGGTGTTGAATCGGCAACTGCTATGTTTTTTTAGTTATTGATGAAGTTTTGTCGTGTTCCCAGCTCCAGAAATAGATGAGGCGGCAGTAATGCAGCTGGCAGAGATGGGCTTTCCGCTGGAGGCCTGTAGGAAGGCAGTCTACTACACAGGCAACATGGGCCCCGAGATGGCTTTCAACTGGATCATAGCCCACATGGAGGAGCCTGGTAAGGGAACATCACTGCATTCAAATGAGACATGTGGAGAGATGAACAGACACAAGTGTTTATACTTTTTACGTCAAAGCCTTTATCAGCATATAGGTAAATGAGCACATGGGAGTGCACCACCAATGCATTTGCAGCAAAGTCATAGTTTTACTGGCGGCAGAAAGACGAACAAGTCACTGCACCGAAATGTGTTGATAGTGAGTCTGTTTACCCTCCAAAGGTTGGTATGAAGGTTCACTTTCACCACCAACACTCCGGTCCGCAGGACACTAACACTATTCAGAACTTTCATGGACTGTTTATTCGTTTTAAAACATGCCACAATGGAATATGAACAACACAACACAAACGATAGAGATGTAGGGATGACGGTACAACAGAAAGAAGGAAAAACAAAAGTCCGCAATTTCGTCATAGTTCATACGGACAGTTTGTAGGATTTGGCAACTAACTGAATACCCCTCCGCTCCCCCCTCTCTTTTCAAGACTGTGGTAACGAGCCACATAGTGCAAAACCAATGGTATCTTTCAGGACCTTCGCCTCGCTGAGAGGCCATCCTTACCATAACATTGCTTTAGAAACAATGAAATTCAGCCGGCGACTGGCTTTACCGCAGGTTTACAAGCGTGTCAGAGAACTACGGTGGCGAGAGGCCCTCTCTAGAGCGAGTTTGGTTCATCTGTTCTGAGCTACTGTAGAAACATGGCGGTTCAACATGGCGGACTCCACAGAGGAGGACCCGCTTCTTATGTAGATATGAAGGGTTCCTTCTAAGGTAACGAAAACACAGCAATTCTTAGTTTCAGGTGATTATGCACAAATTAAAACATAGTTATGAATATTATATTCCGTTTCTGCTAATCGATCCCCCTAAAAACTACACACTTTAATGTGAATTACAATGAGATGTGTCGGCATGATCAGAAAGATCTGCCATGTTTTCTCAATTTGTTCAGGGTAGCACATATCTGAGCTTCAGGTGCTGCATCACTTCCCTCAACCACTGAGTGTGACTCGGGGGTTTGATGGTTTTTCCTGTTCAATAAAATAAACCTACACGGCAGTAGTGTTTAAAAAAGTTGTAACTGTATCTGGCTTCGGTTATGGAGCTATTCTCGGCAGAGATCTGAAATATTGCACCTGCTTTCAAGGAAGTCTGGAAGTAACTAATGTACAAATTCATATTTGGGGTGTAATGGTCAAAAATACTCAAGACAACATAGTGATGACAAGAAATAGGGCGTGTGTGTGTGTGTGTGTGTGTGGGGGGTAACCGTGACCCAAAAATACTGGTGACAAATAGTAAGAACGGCAGCTGCACTGGAAGAGACAAAAGGTTCTCCAACAATTTCAAAAAGCTGAGTCCACAGATTTCATGAGGTGATGCATGCGATAAAGATGATGAATGAGGAAAAGACACGGATATGCTGCTTCACAAAGCAGCACAATGGTCGACAAAGAATTTAATCAGTTCGGAAAGCAAGTCAGCTCATGTGAAGCTTGTGTTGAGCTTTTTTTTTTCCTGCAAAGACTATGCCTATGCAAACCTGCCAAAAACATTTCTGCAGCAAGTATACAAAGCCATGGCAAGTTTATTTGTGTGGGACCTTTTTTAGCACAAAGGTAATTCAAAGTGAAAGATTATGTCACATATATGGTTCTTCCATTACAGTTGTTTTTGCAAGTGTCAGACTTTGTGTACTGCTGTGTGTGTGTGTGTGTGTGTGTGTGTGTGTGTGTGTGTGTGTGTGTGTGTGTGTGTGTGTGTGTGTGTGTGTGTGTGTGTGTGTGTGTGTGTGTGTGTGTGTGTGTGTGTGTGTGTGTGTGTGTGTGTTGTGTGTGTGTGAGAGAGAGATTATCACCAGAAAGTTTGTCGGAGCTGACTCTGTCTCTTGTAGAGACGCTCCCTGAGGCGTTGACTCGTGTCACTTTTATTTCCCTGGTTGGCTGTACAGGGCCTCTACAGTGGAGAGAAATTAGAGCAGCCCTAACACAAGCACTAACTCTGCCTGTTAGTTTTTAAATGGTCCTAATGCATCCTACAGAATGGGCTGCATTCAAGCTCAATAGCTTCAGTAACACGGTAAACTTTTCACTTAATCATTTTTAGATTTCTCTTTGACTGAGGGGAACCTCAGAGTGCTGCATTTACAAAAATATAAACTAATGCCACCTTCTTTATAATAGGTGCATTTCCCAAGCACTTTACAGGCAAGGCAACACAATTATTATACTTATTTATCATAATAACCTTTCTGTGAAAACTGAAATTGAGCCAAACAATTCATAAAAGCTTCATGGATGTCTTTAATAAAGGCTGTGATGAGATCTAAACACAGATTGAAACGGTCAAAGTTTATGTTAGAAGTCAACATTTTAACGTAACGTGCAAACATGAGCTGTTCAGTTTCGTCTTTAATTTCTCTGCCTGCAATACAACCTTCTTCTCGTCGCATGAAAACAACTATATTATGGGTTATCAAAAGGACACGAGACAAGGAGGCTGAGATAGAGACAGCAATGGGAGATAAGTGCTACGCATTTTCATTTATGGTAAGGACGATAGTGAAAGCTCTGTTTATGACCAATAGTCGAGTAATTACAGCAGGAGTGTCCTTACCGGGTTCACTTTGATTTAAATCTGTTGAAAATGCACTAAGCTGTTGTAACTAGAAATAAGTTATAATACTTAAATGTATTTCATGCAGAAGCTATGACTGTTTACAAATAGTTTTTCTGTGTTCAAATGTGGAGGATTTTTCCTGAATTGATTTTAATCCATGCAATGTTCCTCCTGTATGTATTAAGGCCCTGTCACACATATCCGTATGACAGAAACGTATGCCGGCCATACGAAATATCGGCAATAGGTTGATATAAATTAAGGGTAAGTTGTGATCGTTTGAAGGACGCAGACGTTACGCCTAACACGCCAGACATACACAGTTCCGTACGGCAGAAACATATGCCGGAAAAGTGTCATCTGGTTCACGTCATGCTGATGCTGGAGAACGGGTAGAATGCTGAACGCTAGCTGTACTGTAGAAACACGTTTAATAAGTTACTCCGTCGTCAGGCATCATCTTAACATCGGGTAGGAATAGGGTATCCACTCGTTATCAATAGATTGACTGTAGGAATTCACCGTCAGCCGACGTAGCCTATATCTAACGTTCCTCTAACGTAGTCACGTAGGTATTTACATACTTATATTTACGTAGGTAAATATTCACGTACGTATTCCGTATTCACGTATGTCTAACGTCACGTAACGTCTGCATATCTTATGAAGCACACGTCGGTTACATCCAGGTAATTTTGAACATGCTCAAAACATCAGCGTTCAACAACGCACCCCAGCGTAACACAGTGAGCTCTTAACGAATACTACTTATACCTTACCTTATATCAACGTACACCAGCGTGTTGCCGATATTTTGTATACGCCATATGTTTGTATATCTTATGCATTCGTTGGGTATTCGTCTGATACATTTTGTATAAGTAAGTGACGCTCTATCAATAGGTTAGACATGCGTATCTGTATATGTTCACTTTTCCGATCTGATGAAAAGTTGGACGTATTTGGACTCTGACAGATTTTCATATGCGCCGTCAAACTTTTCTGTCATACGGATATGTGTGACAGGGCCTTGAGTCTGCACAGTAGTAATATCAGATCTTTGGATGATCTGGAACATCTGGAAAGGTGAAACAAAGTCAGAGATATTGATTTAATAAACAAAAAAACAACAACAATACAACATTCTTCATAACATTTCACTTCTGTGTTATTAAATTGAATCTTTAATTGCCACAACAAAACAGCAAATAGATGTCTAGAATCAAAATCTGACCTCCAACACAGATATATTCATAGATTGGGTTGCAAATAAATGGAGAGCTACAGCATCTCATTATTATTCGGTCTCTCTTTTCTCAGACTTTGCAGAACCTCTCACTCTTCCCTCCATAATGGATCCTGGTCCCTCCACCAGCGACAGCACCGTGGGCGCCACCCCGCTGGGCAACTCGCCCCCTGAGGAGAGCATTGCCATCCTCACTTCAATGGGCTTCCCCCGCGCTCACAGCATCCAGGCACTCAAAGCCACGGTCAGTCTTCTGCCCACTCTGTTCATGTTTGCATAACTTTTTCCTCCATTAGCTTCAACACTTATTTTCCAGGCTTGTTCTTCTAATTAGTTTGTGCCAGCGAATTCAAATGAGTCTTATTCCCCAATATTTGTTATAAAAACTAGTGTGTTTATTGTTCATCAACCTCAGTTCATGAGTTGCAAACACCTCGGGTGTAACATGTCTTTTTGTGTGACTTGTGGTAACACAGATTTGTTTTGAATGACCAGAAAAGGGAGTGGAGCTCGTGTGCAGTGATGGTCCGCATGTATGAGCTGACAAAGTAAACGGCAGCACCCTCAGAGAGTCAGGTTTCTGTAGGTGGTGCTCATCCCTTATAAAGAAAGAGTTATGTTGAAGAAAAAGTCAAGTGAAAATCTGAGGACAAAAACAAACACCCACACAGTTTGAGAAGTGCAAAAAACACCACAGCAACGACCGCCTGACAGACGCCACAGAAAAAGGACGACTGACCTGGTCAATAGAAACAAAAGTGTCACCAGTTCATGACAGTGAGAGGGCACGAAGATGAACACCAAGCTCTGTCACTCATAAATGGGCTTGGCTGGCCTACTTGTTTGCTTTCCAAACTGCAAAATTAATAGGTCTTTACGTGTCACAGGGATTAAAGATGTCTGCTCCACATGGTGTTTACAAATAGTCCCAGCAGCATATGGACGCTAATGCTGCCTTTAGGAACAGGATCTGCCTCAGAGACACGTCGAGCCATTTTATCATCAAATCTTACAAATGAATTTTAAACGTATGTTAAAACAGTTACATCTTTACAGTTACAAAGGGAATGCAGCTGAGGCAAATTCATTATCGCCCTTGTTTTGAAATGTCCCTCGATTCTCATGTTTCATATTCCAAACTGCCCCCTCAGCAAACATAGGACAGCAGACTGTTGTCTGAACAGAAATAAACACCAGGCGTCCTTGTTTATCGTCCCCGATCCCACCAAACTCACCCACATCCACACAAAAAAAAGAGCGTATATTCCTCATGAGGGCCTATTTTCTTTACCTCAGTGACTTGACTGGGAGACACAGAGAAAGAAGGCAGCTTCATTTGATAGTCATGACAGACCTTCTTCAGGAATCACACCTTTTTATTTTGGCATAAAAGCTCACATCCTCAGGGGGAATTTAGCACAGATGGATACCTACCATCTCTCCCACTACACGATTTCTCATGTTCAGCTTTTATTTTTATTTTTTTGAGGAGCTACCTAAAAAATACAACAGCGAAGGAATGAGAGAGAGAAAACAAGATACAATATGAACAATTTGTCCTCATATTGCTTCTCTAGGTCATATTTCTAATACCTAATGTGCTAATATTTCCTGTTACTACTTGTATTTTTCATCATATTATCAGTTTCTGTGCAGCAGCGGATTTTCCCAGATAAGGACGATGTCCTCTTACAGTACATGTAACCCTAACCCGTGTAAAGGTTTTCTAAACTGACTAAAACTAATTTACAGACATATTTAAAAGCGACAAATATCAGGTATATTAGTGGCAATTTTGGTTTTGAATTACAATGAACTTACCTAGTAAACTTGAAATGTTATTTCAGAACAATAACCTCGAACGAGCCCTCGACTGGATCTTCACCCACCCGGAAGAGGAGGAGAGTGACGCCCTGTCAGATATGGCTGACACGGAGCCCAACGACAACGCTTTCTCCAACGCCAACTCACACAGCAACTCCACGCTGTCCCCAGACAGAGACGTGTCGGGCCCACGGGTCAAAGACGGACCGGGACGTGAGTGACTCTAATTGTAGCTGCCGTTTCTGTCTTCACCTTATTTGTTATTGATCCTCATCTGAAGGTACATCAAGTAATGAGGAGATAACTTTTAGCAACCTTTTGTTGGGGTAGAATTGCAACGAAAGAGAAGAGTTTAGAGTAAACTTGGTAATTGGGGCAGAGATCCAGCAGAAGCGTTTAGCATAATCATTTACAAGACAAAGACCTGCACTACAATGAAATTAAAATGGGGTCAGAGTCTAAAAAAAAAAGTGTCATAGGGCGTTTTCTACCTCCTGATTTTTAATTGCACCTAGATGTTTGGAACGGCCAATTTTCCCTCAGCTCCAATTAATGTCTGACGCTGATACAGTATACTGTAGTCCGCTCTGCCAGACTTCAGGCACAAAAACATGATTCAGGAACTTTTTAACTCTTAACTTTCCTCACACACAACATCTGTACAATGTAATAATGCATCTACATACTTGCATACAAATGGTGTTCAAACAACTACCACAAAGAAATGTGGGTTAAAATGATAAAAATTCCATTAGCAATGCGGACATAGGGGCTTTTTATCATTTTTAATTAAGTCCTTGTGCTCTTGCAACAGGAAAAAAAAAAAAGTATTGAATTATTTATAAATATAGGTGACTGTTTTATGTTTTTGATTATGTTTTATGCTGCGATTGATCTGCAACATGAAGGCATTGTTGGCAACTGGCTTTTATCTTGCTGTGTACACCTGCGTAAAGGCTCTAAAAGAGTCTTTTGCTGCATCGTATGTACACTTACTGTTAACATGTCCTTCTACTGTAGCTGTTGTATGCTTTAAATACAAGACATTTAGTATTTGTAAAACACTGCTGTGTTATCTAATCACATATTCTGTATGTGACTTGATGTCCCCCGTCTCAGGTTATGAGCTCTTTGCTTTCATCAGTCACATGGGAGCATCCACAATGTCTGGACATTATGTTTGTCACATCAAAAAGGAGGGAAGGTGAGTTGGGGACATTTTTTTCTACTTTTATATTCATTCAGTTCATTGCGGTACAAAATCGACAGCAGATTGTCGATCACTGTGAGGGAATTCCCAGCTGTCCGTTTTTAATTGTTTTCATCTCAGGAAATACATTTTTTAAATAAATGTAATTATCATTATAGTTTTATTATTAAGTCTTTGACGCCAGAAGTCAGAAAATGAATTAGTCAAAATCACAGGGATAGTGTATTTTTTTTTTTTGACTTAATGGAAAAAATAAATTGACCCATTTCCTCATAAGAGTCAGTTTTGAAAGAAGTGACACATTGAAAGCATTTCACACTCCACAAATGTTCTTTCTTCCTGTAGGTGGGTGATCTACAACGACCACAAAGTGTGTTTGTCAGAAAGGCCTCCAAAAGACTTGGGCTACATCTACTTTTACCATCGACTGTCTAGCAGTTAAACTAAAGTTACAGCCCTCCACCATGCAACCTTTTAAAGAACCGCAGTCTTTCACCCCGAAGACTGGCAGACAACTTTAAAATCAGCCACAGTGAAAACGATGGAAATAGCCTCTCAGACCAGCTGCTCGCCTTACCGTGATGTCATTCAGAAGCCACCAGGAACCCTGGTCAAGGGAAAGCAATGTGCTTTTTGTGCATTTGTGTTACGTTATGCTTTAAATGTATATATTCAGTGTTTATGTTTGAGAAAATACATTTTCTTGACATTGTAGGTGCAGAGGGATGTGTGCAATTTTCACTTCTGTTCACATATCAGATCTTATTGTTCCTCCTCTATGCCTTCAGCTACAGTGCCAGTATTTTCAAAGTGGTACATTTTATAAATGTATATTGAAATGGCTTCACTGCCAGCCCTGAAATGCTCTGAAACTGCAAACAACAACAAGCAAGAAATTACTGCTGCTGGTGGTTTTGTATTTTGCAATGTTTTTCATCCCCAGGAAATTGAAAGGACAATAAGAATTCTTATCTTTTGGTTGGATACTGAAATAAATTACCAACATAGTGTATGTTCAACCAGGAGAGCACAACGAAGGCCACAAACAGGTGTAGTTTCAATACAATTCAATTACTGGTTAAATAATGGCTCAAACATAGTTCTACTTGGAGATGACCTGCAAGTTTGTCCCTTTTTTTTTTATGAAAAATGTTCTGAGGTAAACTGCCTTTGATTTAAACAAGTTCATATTTTGCAGCTGACAAATTCACCCACTAAAAGCAATTGAATGTGATAACTTACATTTCAACTTCAGTACTGCTGAACCTGTAAACCCTTGGCGATAAGTCTATGAAGAGATGACAGTATTGCAAATAATTGAAGCTTTATTTAAGCCACGTGCTTGTTCTAAGCTGTCTGTCAAATCATAAGAGCAGTGAACCTATATCATTAGTTTGCCCAAATTGCAAGATATGTTCATAGTGAGCAAAACCTCTCAGCTTCTTTTATCACTGTCAGATTCAGACTGTGACCCAAAAGTTAAAATGAATGTTTTCCTTCACCTGTTGCCACTTTTTACAGGTCAGGTAATTCATTTATGCATCTCAACTGTTTTCACGTCTAAAGCAATATATGCAACTACAACCAAATCTGGTCTTGAACCTACCGTATGGTAACAACTGTACGGTGACCTGCATCTCTTGTACTAACGGACGTGATGCAGTGCTGAATGTATAACTTCATGGTGCTAACTGCAACCAAAACCTCCTGTTCAGTTGGCTCTTCGCTGTTCGGTCACTATAAATAACCTCATGCTGGATTATCCACCGACTCATTTATAATGTGACGGAGTCAACAAAGATATGTGGTTATCTGACTGAATCTGGTTTTATCTGTTGCATCTCATAAAGACCGCGTAATATTACAAAGTGTTGACATTCTGTCAGTGGCACAAACACTTAACTCCAGTTTGGTGACTTTGGCATGCGATGAAACTGTCTTTCACTCAATGGTGCATTTCTGGGTGCATGTTTTTAAGGTGGAGTTCTGCTGAAAATAGACTTTCTGAACGTTACAGTATTTTGCAAAAGTCAACCTCTTTTGAATAATTTTTGACTTGTAGCTGATTTTGGAGTCATTTCATCTCATATTCAAGGAGAGGCCAATGCTTTAACCACAAACTGACATTTCCAGAGAGGGTTGAAAGAAACAAAAGGAGAAATATTTAAATTTATTTCTACATCAAACATTAAAAACTGTGGAAGACGGTGAAGGAATATGATCGTCCTTAAAAATGTCTTTCAACAATCTGAGTTATATGAGTCTTTCCTTGAGGGTAAATATCTTTAGAATAAATCAATATTTCAGCAGCGCTCCCCTTTAACTTCCCTTGCCTAGACGTCCCAGAACAGAACTTCGGTTTTATTATATCTCAACCTCTCATCTTCATCAGATACTACTTGATAAACTGCTGCATTGTTCATTGTCTATGCAGCAGGGATTTCTAAAAGGTCTCTATGCAAGTCTTGTGTTTCTGCCGTTCTTCCTATAAAAGCTGATTTTTTTGTTGTTTTCAGAAACCAAATGTATCCTGTCAAACCCTGGTTTGTAATCAGTGTCTCTGTTTAGTCACATGTCTTCAGATATGCTGTGCAATTCATATTATTTCTCTGCACCTTTTGTCCCCCCCCCCCCCCTCATCCTCCTGATTACTTTATTTTTGTCTTTGTATTTTATGTCTTTTTCTTTCAGCTTTCCCTCCAGCTCGGTTCTACATTGTTAAAATGGTTCAATTTGTCACAAAAAGGCTTTTTCACTGTCAGCATGTGCACTAGACGTTGACATTTAGTCATTTGGATTGTACAATTGTACTTTTGTGAGTTGTTTCATTTAACTAAAATGTCAAAAAAAGGTTCTTCACCTGTTTTTACTCTGTTGCCTTTTTGCAAACAAGTTTGTGCCAATTCTGTAGTTTTCATTACATAGATTTCCTGAAGGGATTATTTTAAGTTGACTTTTGTAATGTATGCGTTTATCCAAATGTGGCTTAGTTGTATGTGAATAGAGTCACGGCACTGTTTACGTACGATGTTTGGATCATTTAATAAACTACACCTTCGTTGAGGCTTGGCCTCTATAAGAATGAACAAGACGCTGCAGTTCAAGTGTTTTATTTTAGAAAATATAGACACAAGAGCATAGAATATATAACAACAGTTTATTTTAAAAGATTACTTTCATATTGTATGTTTCAAAGGTGCTAATGCTTTCTTTGTGATTATACAGGGATAGTAATATGCATTATAGTAGGTGTTTCAATACGTAATTCATACTGTATATAAAGTATATCATTTCTATGTTCATTCATCAAAATATCATTTTATTCATACGTCTGATGCATCGATAAATTAACTAGAAGAAATTGCCTTTGTACACATGTTGAATTAAAGGAGTGAAGAAAGAAATGTACAGAACATGTACTGATTACCTTAATGAACCCCAACCAATGATGCCGTTAATAACATTTTATAAATGCTTTGAGAACTTATTTAATGCAGTAGACTGAACACATCTATAAATTGTTATTCCCACACTCACAAAGCAATAAGAAATGCTTTATAAATATAGAGAAACAAAGTGTTCAACATTGAATACATAAATACAGAGTATCTGCAGGTCTTGAAAAGTCTTAAAAAACATTGAACTCAGTTTCCTCAAAAAATAGAAGGTATTAAAAAGTCTAACATTTAATATGCAAAAGTCTTAAATATTTTCTCTTGCCTGCTGTAGGGAGTAAAAGTAGTTATATTTTTCAAGTCTGTTTTTATTTCATGTCATGTGATTGGCTGTGGCTTCGAGTGGACAGCCAATCACATAACTGGCTACAATAAAATATAAATGATCTCTAGTACTCTGTTATTGTGAATTCAGAATAATAATCTGAGTTTTGGATTATTTTATGGTCATACAGCATGTCTGTATTTATTCATGATTGTTATGATCATTTATGTAATAATGCCTTATTTATTATATAAATATATAATTATTATATTAACATAATTTATTTCAATATTTAAAAAAGACATTCAACTCCACATCTGTTTAGATGTGTAACCAGAACTAATGAAGAATGGATGTTTTACATTATACAACATTATGCTATTAAATAACAATTAATAGATTATAGTAGCTTTATGAATGTGTGTTTAACAATTTATTGATATGATCAAGTTTTTCAACACTAAAAAGCAGTTGGTAACAACAGATATACAGCTCTGTTGGCTGGGGTCATTGAAAGTGTCATCAGTACATTTATAGTTTGTAGAAGCCACTATTATAAAAGTTCTACAGAATTTAACTATGATTAGCCAGTTGTATTGAAGCTCAAGTTTTGGCATGTTGGGAAGAGATTGAGTGTGTTACGCCTCACACTCGTTTCTCTGCTCAAACCGAGCACACTGCCTCGTTCTATGCAAGAAAAAGCATTTTGTGTAGAATATATACTGAATACATACATCACTTTTTGTCAAGGTTGCAGAATTGAAAAGTGCTTTGTACTGTAGAAATATTGCAAGGAAAACTCATGATATATTTCATTTTTCTACATTAGTGGGAGCGAAAGAAAGCACATCCATGTATTTCATGCATACCAATGAAAATAGCATTCGAAAAAATGTATGTAAAGGATCTAGCATGCCATCAACCTCGATCTGTTCCTCAGGAGCATGCGTTAAGATCAGTTCACCTGAGAAGGTACAGTAGGTAGGTTCTACAAAAAGAAAATTGTCACCAGGCACCCCATCTCAATGCGCTGCGGTATGATGTACGCAGTAGAAGTTTATATTTCAAGCCAGCAATTGAAAGATTTCTTTAAAAAAATAAGTTTCTCATTTTTAACACAACTACAGTATCTTGAAATGCAAAAAGCGGAGGCCTATAACCTCATAAGAAAACTAGAGTTGATTAGGAAATCACAACTTACTAGACATCATGTTTTGAGTTTCTACAGTTCAATGTTGCCACAAGAGACAGCTGGGAGCAACAGGGACACAATATGTATATATATTTAGAAATGGATACTGGCCTAAAGAATAACTCCCATGTCTTCCAACAATCACTCAGGGAACTATTAAAGTACATTGGGTTTATGGTTTATGGAAAGAAAAGTAGTGTGGAATCTTGTCTTGGACGTGCTGAGACTCTGATCTGATACAAATTAATCTCCCGTGGGGACAGCTTGCTGCATGTGGGGACAGTGTGCTTCTAGCCAGCAGCATTAGCACGTACACCAGAAGAGACTGAGGTGGATGTCAACAGACGCAAACCCTTGGCTGACACAGATGTACAGTGGGAGCCCTCTAACATTAGCTGTGCAGCTGTAACACAGATAACTACTAACTACAGCCTGTTTGGAGCTCTGTGAGGCTGTACAATGGTGCTCACAATGACAATGCTGATGTTTAGCATGTATAATATTTATCATTGTCACCAGCTTAGTTTTGCGTGCATTTAGCGGTAAACACAAAAAGTGCAGCTGAGGCTGATAAGAATGTCAATAGTATAAACAAAAAGTATTTGATTCATGGAAATGTTGACCTGGTGGTGATGCTGGATTAAAAAAAAAAAAAAGTCAGGGGATCTCTAAAATTAAAATTCATCCTGAGGGGGGCAAGAATCTCTGTACCAAATTCATGGCGATCCATCCATAACTTTAGACATTTTAGTAGTGATGCCGGTAGAGCAAAGGTCAGAAGACCACCAAACCACCAAAGTCACCTGGCGAACATGAACGTCTGAACCAAATTTCATTGTAATCCATCAAACTGAGATATCCAGCTGAGATATTTTAGTCTGAACCACAGTAATGGGCAGACAGACCGACATTTTCATCCATAAAGCCGGGCTGCTAGCATTATACAAAATAACTTTTTTAGTAATGTAATAATAATTAAATATTCAACAGGGTATCACCCCTATTATTTCTGTAGAAAAAGGCTACACTGCCAATTATTTTATCATAATAAAATATCTGAACAAAATTTGGGCAAGCACTTCTGCTTTAGCCTCAATGCCTTTGCCCCCCCCCCCCCCTCCCTCATCTGATGCAGATTGTTAGTGGCATGCACATATGTGCTGCGTCTCACTGGGCTCCTCTGCTTCCTTGATCTATTAAACATCATGGTTGGCCACAGAAATACTCTGCCAACATTTCTTTTAAGTATCTGACTGCAGTAGCTACTCATCCGTTTCAGCATGAAATATCATCGTACTCGTGTTGGATAACATATTGTGATTGTGATTGTTTTTTGAAGTTGAGCTTCAAATAGAACATATGTTGCTTGTGAAATAAAACATATCTGATAGCAAATCTTGATGTATGCCAGGGATTTTGACGGGTGCAAGGTCGTATCAGTACACCACAGGGTTATAAAACATGAAGGCTACATTTTAGGAGGATGCTGCTTGTGCGCATCTGTTCTTTTCAGAATCACTGATCCATGTTTTTCTCTTGAAAAATAACACTTGTTTTTGTTCTCCCCCAGCCTCCTAATGAAACACTTCTTCTCATACAGACCATGACATCAAAGCTGTACAGTTTGGAAGATGAATGGCTGTCGGACTGGTCTCTGGTTTCCCCTGATAACGTTCTTTAAAAGCCCAGAATCGCCGCTTCCTTCTGGTCTACAGAGGCAGACAGGGACAAACTGACAATTCAGAATAGCAACATAAAACATGACCTTTTGCATAGGATCTGAGAATATAAACCTACTTTCTACAGCACACCCAGACTGCGGACACGCCTGTTAAACACCAAGGTGCTGAGTTATACAGAACAGCAGATTATCTATCATTTACTCTGCACGGCGAGGAACATGATGCTCAACTCACAGACTGACTTTCAAATGAACAACATTGACACTAGAGAAGTAAAAAAAAAGCATGTTTAAAAGCTTTGCTACTGTGATGGTGCAGAACCGGGTCCATACAATCATGTGTTTTATAGATGCACGATAAATCAATGTGAATTGAAGTTTGCGGATGGTAAAACAAATAGCTTTTCAAATATGTGTACAAAGATATTGATATCATGCATGATGACTGAGGCAGGCTGATTTAATTTAATGTATGAGCTGCGCTGCCTGTGGAGGCGCAGCAAAGATGTAAATGACTGCATTAGGAAATGATGTAGGTCTTGGCTTGCAGCATCTACACATCTATGGCCTTTAATTGTATTATGCCGTATTGAAATTAATACAGTATTATTAAATCAAATGTGAGTATTATGCCTACATTATATGTGAGGACTGCTAAAGCCATCCCAGAAGATGAAAGAGATATTTTTAGACCTGTAATAAGTTTTGTTCATTTGAGAAAGTTTGAAAGTTTTCACACTAATGAATTACAGATAAATGTTGCCCAGCTTCTGTGTGAATTTCTCTAACTAGTCAGCATAAAGGGAACAAAGAGAGGCTAGGAGCCAAAACAAAAAACAAACAAAAAAAAATGGCTCAGAAAGCTTTCAAGTTCAGAAGATGGCAGTTATTTAAAGAAATCAAAACCAATCTGAAAATGGCTTAGTTTTTTTGTGTTGCCATAAAAATTGTATAAATAAATATTGTTGTTCGCATGCATTTGAGTAAGGCTTTACAACCTCGCTTGCACATTCCACTTGGGTTGAGGACGTTATCTTTTTGTCTGAAGTGCTAAGGGAAAACTTCTAAAAGTATGTTAATTTTAAACAAGAATCCATTTATGAAAATGCTTATTCATGCAGTATCATTATTCTCCATTGAAAGAGGATGAAAACAAGCCAGGAACAGAATTTGGAGCTCCAGGTTATACGGTGCAGTCTCTATCATTTGCTCGCTAAATCCATCCTGACTCCTTCGTGAGTCTTTGAAAGTAATTGGACAACAAAACCTTTTTTTTTCTTTTCTCAAAACCTCATCTTTTCTCTGCAAACGGCATGTGTGAGATTCTCAAAATGTCTGTCTGCCTGTCTCTCCTGGCTCAGCTGTGTTCCACTAGATGAGTCAGTTTTTAATTGATGTGTTCTCTAAGGCATTGCTCGTACAATCTTTGCCCGTCCTTGTGCTCTTCAGGGAAATCACAAATTGCAGTGCAAATCCACCACAAAGCAGTCACTTCAAGCTCTTGGAAGAGCCTGTCCTCAGGACTGCTCCGAAGGTACTTGGGCAAAATAATATGACAACTTTGACGACTGTAGTTAAATTTGACGTGCATAAAAACCACACTCACTAACATCAGATCCAATGTCTGATGTGTGCACTTTGGGCTTTTGGCCGTTTGGGTAGAAATAAAAGAGTAAGTGAAGGGCGAGATTCTATTGTCACTACCTCCCATTCCTCAAATGTCTAGGTTGAAGGCCCGCATGAGAAGATCCAGGTCACCAATATTCGCAGCCTGGAAGAGTTCGGGCTGGTCCATCATGGATAAAGCTATCCTCAGAGCAGCCCAGATGTTTCCAGACATCACCTGGTGGGACTGCTGGCGACTCTTGCTTTTCCTCTGAAGGCTTAAGGCAGTCAGGAAGTTTCTGGCCGCCTCTCTGGGGAAGCAACAATATTAGGAATCAGTTTTGTTTAGGGCATGCTGTGTGAGTTGCAGAAACTTGCAAAAGTGTGATCCTGTTCAGGTCCTGGACACCCAAACAGGGGATGCGTACAACCGGAAAGATGGAAAGTCCAAAACAGATGAGCTATCGTAGCTTTTAAGCCATATTACACAATCTACTTTTATCCAACCTCTTCTGAAGTTAAAAACCAGTGAACAAAAGAAGTGTGGTTTTAAGACGGTTAAGAGAGGAAATAAATAAAACTTTTTAATGTTTTAATTCTATGTGAATTTCTTGACCCTTTAGAGACAAAGCTAACCTAGCATGTTAAGTGAACATTCAGCTAGCGAAAGCTATTGGGACTAACTAGCTCTTGCATGTTTCCTGCTAGCTAGCATGTTAGCTTGACAGGGGAGCATGTCTATGTCTTGTTTCTGGAAAGGTAGCACTGAAGATAAGCAAGAAAGTGTTCTTTTCTTGTCATTTGGGTGAACTAACCCTTTAAAGAGTAAATCATATGCTTTGTCCCATGTATGCATGTGGCGTGTCATATGTGGTTATTTATGGAGCTAGAACAGTGATGGTAAGTTTTGGCATTGAAAATAAAATTGAAAAAGGAAACATTGCCGTGACGTTTCACACTTTCTCTAACTGGGAATGTTGGTATTGACAGTGGTGGAAGAAGTACTCAAAACTATTTTTCTGAAGTAAAACTATAAATACTAAACAGTAAAAATCCTGCATTCAAATTTTTACTTCAAGTGAAGAGTGAAAGAGAGGCATTATCAGCACAATGTACTCAAATGTACTTTCAATTCTAATATAATGCTGGATAGCTTAATGAATAATAATGCATCATATTCAAATATGTAACATATTCAATATGTAACAGGTAAATGTAGTAATAATAATAATAAATTGTATTTATAAAGCGCCTTTCAAAGCTAAAAGCAATCTCAAGGCGCTGTAGTTTGGGTAGTAGTACAATGTTTTTCTTTGAAGTAGAAGTACGCAGTAAGTAGTAGGTTATAGAGTTGAGTTGCATATTTTTAAGGTGATTTGGGGGGCTTTTGTAAGTTATTTCGTGTTACAATGAGTTAGAATAATATTAATAATAATAATAATAATAATAATAATAATATTTAGCTGTTTGGGGCACTTTTAGTTGGGGGTCCAGACAGTTGTCTACCTTGCTTAATGGTAAAGACTGCGTCTGTCTATTTAAGCTCTCCACCCACCCACTGCTCCACTTATTTCCAACCCACTCTGCCCCCTGACTTCCCTCACATGTCACTGTTGTTTATATACATGTATCATTTGATAAGTTAGCTCCAAAATGCTACTGCCATTGTTTCCTTATAATTCCTTACATTTTTCACAATTTTCTGACATTTTATAAACCAATAGATCAATACAGACAATAATAGGCAGATTAATCGATAATCGCAGCCCTAATTTGAATATGTGTGTATGTTGCATTGCATTAGGGCTGAAAGATTTGTAAATAATATCTAATTGCGATTTTTTTGACAAATTCTGACAATTGCGGTATAATTCACGATATTGGAGGGAAGTTTTGCATCATTACTCATTTTCCTTGAAAAATATATTAGAATGATCTTGGTGTGTTTTTGCGAGGATCTGTACCAAACAAAAATGTTTCCTTCTAGGCAACATGTCTAGAAGGAAAAAGTCTATATTGAAATTCCCATAAAATTCCAATTAAAAGCCCTATATTGTAAATTATCTTCATTGGCTGGAAGTACCATTTAGATTTTTCATCATGGGTGCTACTTTCTACGCCACTGCATTCAAAAAAGTGTAGGAGCTTTGTTCCACTCTCCTCTGGTCCCAGGTCACTCACCGGTGTGCCCCAAGGTTAATACAGCTGATGCCCAGGTTGTAGCGAGACCTTATAAACCCCGGTTGCAGCTCTAGGGCTCGCGTGTAAGCCTCCACCGCCTCCTCACTCCGGTCCCCGTTCGCCAGTGTGGCTCCCAGGCGGTTCCACAACAAGTAGTCCTGGATGAAAGGCGAGTGGTGGGGTTGGTTGAGAGATAAGCAATGTCAGAGGTGAAAGATGAAAGACTTGTTTTTAGTAAAGTTCACTGTAATGTGTGTTGTTAGATGTTGAAAGCTGTAGACAGATGTTTTTAATTAGTAAACACACTGGAAAATTTGTTTCAGCCTGTTTTATAAATTCATCAGCAACATCTCTTCAGTTATCTTATAACATACAAAATGTGATTTGTTTTGGTGTTTGTTGATCCCAGGAGTTGTTGTCTTCACCATCATTGCTGTCATTGCAGTCAGCTTCTCCCGTTTAGGATTCCTTCATTGTTCATCGTTCAAGAGTTTTTCTTACCGGGATTCGAATTATCCACAGAGGACCCGGATATTAAAACAAGTAGAAACACTGATTAAAGCAGTTTCACGTCAAAATATCTATTTCTGCGGCACCCCAGAAGCTCACTTGGTAGAGCATATGCCTCATGTATCAAGGCTCCTTACGCCAGCGGCCTGGGTTTGATTCCAGCCCAGGTCCTTTGCAACATTTCATCCCCTTTCTTTCCCCTCAATTTCCTGTCTCTCTTTCATTAGAAATGCCCTAAAAAATATTGAAAAGATCTGTGTTTCCCCAGTGGTCACAGGAAGAAGAGGCTACAAGCTAACCGCTAATGTTTGCTCAGCTATCTCTGATAACTTAAAATCCAGATGTCCGATGACTAAAATACTTCATCCAGTTAAATATATAAAAATGAGACAGACTTAAAAAGTGAAATGGTGAAAATGTTGCTTAAAATCAATGACAGCTAATGTTAAACAACAGTATATCTCCATTACAGGTGACCAAATAAACCGGACAGTACCTTGATTAAGATGACGGATTTCTCTAAGTTTGAAACATTTGGGATAATGCACAGTAGGCATAAAACTCCACAACACATAGCTCTAGTCGTTTTTAGATGTTTAAATGTTAAATGTTTTACATTATACCTTTTTTAAGTCTTAAATGCTTTCCACCTCTGAAATACCTGATCAAGCAACTGACTGAAATAGAGCTGAATAATCTGTGCTAACACTCAGCCTTGTATATGCAGAGACAGCATGACAAAACAGTGTTAGGGACATCATTCTGTTTTTTTAAGTTTTCATTTTTTACAGAAACAAGAAAGTTTCCTGCTATGAAGTAACCTAACAAGGGTATTTCGAGGATAGCTGAGTTACATCACACAGTGTCCTTGTCGTTGTTTCCCACCTGCAGGTAGACAGGCACACACAGAGGTCATGGTCTGCTACAGTATAGGGGTCCTTCATCTTTGGCTAAGCCTAATTATCTGCCTTTGTGTTCAGAGCTATTTTTTTCCAGCAGGGGAGCAGACATTACCAAGTCAAATGCGGGAGGTTGGATTTAACAGTGAGTAATATTCTTGCCGGCCTGGGACAGAGCTGGAAGGACAGAGACTGATTTGCATGAAGGAGATGCAGAGATGGGGAGGGGGGGGAGAGCTTGTGGTTGTAATCGTGTGTGTTTGTTTTGTTTGTTTTGTATGAAACAAGCGTCAAAGTCAGCTTTTAGTTTTCTGCATGTGTGTGCACTAGATCTTGCTCTACTCTAAGAGCCTATGTGTCCCTGTCAAGGGTTCATGAGGCCAGATTTGGCAGCTCCTTGCTTCACATATTGCTGTGACAGTTTGACGTGCTTCACTACATCTGTTTGCATGAGCTCTCCCTTTTATTTGCGGCTCCATCTCTCTAAGGATGTGTACACGATTCATGTCTGCTGTATGTGTTTTCATGAGAACATGTGGTGCGTGACAGATAATGGTACACACACACACACACACACACACACACACACACACACACACACACACACACACACACACACACACACACACAGACACACACACACACACACACTCATTTTGGTGAAGATCATACTCTATTATACCCTGTAATGTAGCAACCTATCAGCAGCCACCAGCTAGGATACACAAACGGACCAGCATCCTTAGAGTCCAAACGGAAAACAAATTTGTAGCAATAATTTTGTAAAATGTATCCGCTTGAATATCTGAATGAGCCTCTGATCAACTGTAAATAGTGTTTCACAAAAGGTGCAGAGTTTACATCATTGGCACAATTTAGGGCCAGCTGGAGTCAACCAGCTGTCAGACATGTTGTCTCTGCAAAGAAACCAGTTTATCCCATCCCATGTGTTCACCAACCACAGCTTACAGTGTGGTAGATACAGATACAGAGTCCTCCATTATAAAATTGATTATAAAAATAGTTTTTTCCATGGCTCCTCCCACTAAGGCTTCAATTGTGCAATGAGATTATTTCTGCAGTCAGAGCATCTGTGCCTCTGACGAGCATTTGTACAACTACAGCTTCACTATAATCTGCATGTGTTTCCGTGTGTGTGTGTGTGTGTGTGTGTGTGTGTGTGTGTGTGTGTGTGTGTGTGTGTGTCCTACCTCCGGCCGCACTGATAAGGCCGTATTGAAGGCCTCCACAGCTTTCTTGAACTCTCCGCTGACGTTGTAGAGCACTCCGAGGCCCGTTTGCAAATCTGGGTCGATGCTCTCAGAGTTTTGCTGAACTGCTTCCAGGAAGAGCTCCTTGACCTCCGGTTGCAGGGAGCTGTGGACACACACACACACACACACACACACACACACACACACACACACACACACACACACACACACACACAGACACACACACACACACACACACACACACACACACACACAGAACACAGATGCGGATTAATGTGACTCAAGGTTGCTGAGTGAGTGTTCTTAAGATCGCAGAGCTATGGCGTGCACTGTGCTGCATGTCAACTTTTATTCTAGTGTAAGAACGAAGAAAAAAAGAGATTAACAGGAGGGATTAAGTGAGGGAGAAAGAAAAGTGAGAAATAATTGCAAGGGAAAACGTAAGAACATAAGAAGGACCTGAATAGTATTGTTCAGCGTTTAGTTGTACTTAGCTCCACCCTCTCGTGTCACTTCTTGTTCTAAAAAACCAAGAGGGTGACGGTCAAAGTGCCAACCTCAAGGCTTCGTCCACCTCTTACATATAGTCTAGGCCAGTCCACTTTAGCAACGGCGTGCCAAGCCAAGCCTTCATAACAAGTTTCCACTACAGCCTCACAGCGGGGAATATCCACCCTGATCCGTGCTGCTGTGGTCCTGGTTGGTAGCAGGGTCAACCACATCCAACCCGTGCAGTCTCCTCCCCTCAGCTGTGTCTTAGGCAGCTAAAGTTGTGTGTGTGTGTGTGTGTGTGTGTGTGTGTGTGTGTGTGTGTGTGTGTGTGTGTGTGTGTGTGTGTGTGTGTGTGTGTGTTTGTGTGTGTGTGTGTGTGTGCTAGTTTTTCTCCCCGTGTTCAGCTGTTGTAGATTCTGGATCTCTGTGATTTGGAGTTTAGTTTCACTCCTGTGTTCCTGTTTGGATTTTAACATATCTGCCTTACTTTACTGTTTACTGATTGCTTTCAGCTCGTATTGGTGCTGTATTAAGTTATTACTAATGCACTCTTTTCTGCTGTTCCTGTTTCACATTAAAAGCTTTTAACTGGCAAAGGCGGGGAACACTTTTATTTTAGAGATGTTACAGGAAGTGCAATGTCACCAAGTCCTTTTATGTGATATGTTAGTTTCCACTAGGCCAGACATAACAAAGGGAGGCAGGTTAAGGGAAAGTTAGACAAGAGTGAAAGAAGGAGGGTAAGAACTGCAAAGAGGAGTATAAATAATGAGGGATGGAGTAAGAAGCAGAAATAAAAAGGATGATATTTCATGGATTAGAGGGGAGACCAGTCATTGGGATGTACCCGTACAGACTAGATGAATAATGATTTGATAAAGTGCTGCTTAACCTTGAGAGCAGAGTTAGGCTGATATATCTGACAGCTTATTTTTTTCTTCCTTAAGACAACATGGACGGTTTGCCTTTTACAGCAGTAAGAGTGGTTTGACAAGATGGATACATCTCACCAGTGAAATTACACCAATACCAGCTGTGGTTGAGAGACGTTGAAATACGAGTTTGCTCTCCCTGACAGAATAACAGCAGTTTAATTGAAACAAATGAGAAAAGGCTGGTAAAGATCTTGTTTCTTTAATGTGCAACATGCAGCACATGATGTATCATGCTTGTCAGCTACTCAGTGACTTGAAACTGTTAAATAAGATTGAAATTCAGCTGTGGTCTTTTAATGTCAGTTTTCTTTGCAAAACGTGTACCAGATAAAGAGTTTAAACATATATACAACCTAAAAATACAGCTGTAAGCTCTATTATTTGTTTTCATCAAGTCTAAATTAAATTAAATACTCCACCTTTCGTGTTTGCCCACGTTGTTAGCAGTAGACATCCTGCGTATGGAGTTTGGGGAACCCATCAGGTGGGTTTTGCTCTTCAGCAGGTGCTTGTACTTTGGATTGTGTCGCAGCCAGCGGAGCAGGGCCTCACAGGCATCGTTGCGCATACCAGTGTTGGTCAGGCTCACTGCCAGAGCCATGAGGGCTGGGAGGTTGTTTGGGTGGAGCTCCAAACACCTGGATGGACGCAGGACATGGGAGAGAAAAGATGGTGTAAGGTGTACACTTCAAAGGAAAAAATAGATTTGACAGGCATTAATTGGGACAGGCCAAAGCAAGGGAACATCAGGCGGAGGCTAATGATTTCTGGGTCAGGATGGATGAGCTGCTCCTTTCCTGCTCTGCCTCTTCAGCAGAGGACATTTTGCATTCTGCTCTCAGCATTGGGGTCGGGATGATTTGCATGAGGTTTGCATTTAAGAAAAAGAAGCTCTTGTCGGCTTGTTCCAGAGCTAGAGATGGAGAGTGTGTTTGTAGCGAGTACTAAAGTTATATCACCGGTTACATCATTTGGACAAGTGCTAGTAAGATCTTCGATGGCTTTTGTAATTGAAAAGGAGAGAAGAGCAGCACTGGATAAACAACTTGGATTAGTTAAGAAACTGGAGGAGAGGCCAAAAACAAGATTCAGCTTTAATCAAGATCATTTTTTAAGACAGATTTGCTACAGTTAATGCACCAACTTCCTCAAAAAACCCTCATAATCTCAGTGAAACCAAATTATTTCAATCATCACTGCAATGTGCTCTAGGTGAAGATTACATCAACTTCGGTTAAGGCCACTCAAATCTGCTTTACACTTTCAAGGATGTGCTTTTTTTTTCCTGCAAAATGTCTAGCGTTCTATACAAGTTGTTAAAAAGAAAAGATAAATTAGATTAACCCAGAGTGACCAGACAACCATGTTATTCAGGGACACAGAATTTGCAGATTTGTTTGTGAACAGAATTGACTGGATGACTATAAATAATATAAAATAGCTACACATCGTATAGCGTCACATTTTTGCCTCTTCAGAATTTTTTTCAGTTTTTGTCGACAGCTGTGGAGACACATGATTTGAGCTTCAGAAGTGAACCATAAAATAACAATAAAATTAAGCAAAACGTCTGCATAAAAAATATGTTTATGTTTTTGTCTCTGTGGCAATATTTAATGAAGTGATTAAAAAAAGCGGAATAGAGCAGGATAACATAGAGCTTGCCAACTGAAGTGCTGCCAGTGTAGCTACAACAGGACTAATGCCAGTTAAACATCTAATCTCTCTTCGTACCCAAACAGTCTCCTCACAGATGGAGCTATTACATAATAGACAAAATGTACACCATGCAAACTATCTCGGATCTGAATAGCTTTTCAGAATATGCACGAGTCTATTAAGTGAGATTCTTGCAGGAATTAAAAAATATATGATTCACATTCTTTGTAATCACATTTAAGCAGAACAGCAATGAAATGCTATTTATTACTATATATTTGTATTTCACAGAATGGACTATCTTTGTCACACAAAAAAAGGAAGAGTTTTCCTGGTTGACTGTCTCTTGTGTTTCCAGTTAACTTGTCAGTGTTCACACTCTCAGATAGGTGCAATTTATGGCTTCAGCTGTGTTATGAATGAAAGTGGGCCACCTCCCATTGAGGACTCATACCCTCGCTCTGTGCAATCACCATCCATGTGGGGTGTCTCTATTTTAGGAATAGAAATCGCAGAAAGTGTGCTTCCAATTGCTGTTTGATAAAGTAAAACAGTACAGTAAAAATGATGACGCGTTTCTTCTCTGGACTATAAATAAACTTCTTCCAGAAAGTTCATTGAAACCTGTCAGGCACATTTTTATTACGATGGATTTTATCATTTGAGTCTTGTGCAAACATATGGTGTCTCCGAGCAATAACAGCTGACAGCTACGCCAAGTCTAAGAGCGATTTGAAATGGAAATTTGATGCAGTTGTTTCTCCTTACCTCTGGAGGGAGACGATCGCTGCTTGCTCATTCTCATTTTCAGCTTGCGTGGTTCCCAACACTTGCCAAGCCTGCAGGGAAACAAAATACAGGTAACAGTAAAGAGCAAGATGGAAACCTGGGCCCCATAGATGATATTCTCAAGGGGCTGAAACACACTTACAGAGGCTCAGCATCATCTGTCTGGCACTGAGTGTTTAGAGCGAATGATGCCAGTTTTCAAACACAGAGTAGCTACAGTGTGTTTAAACATTCAGAACTCCGTTAAATGTAAAACTTTCATGAGGTCAAACAACAATGCATGGCATTATGCTTAAAAAGTGTGTGTGTGTGTGTGTGTGTGTGTGTGTGTAAAAATGAAAGAAAAGAAAAAGTGTTTAGCTTGGAGGGTTGTCCTTAGATACTCTCAGATACTCCATTAAATTATCGGAGCAATAAAAAGCAATTTATTATTCGATGAATGAAGCCATCAGAGATGACTTACTGACATACTGCGTTATCTCTTTAAAAAAAAGTGAAGTGATGATTTAGGTGAGGACTCATTTATTTAGAGCTGAACGATAAGTCTGGCAGCAGAAAATTAATCAAGGACTGATGTGATAATGGATTTAATTTATCATAATAACACTGAAAAGATATGGGTTTTCAACTGTTGTTCGAACAAAACAAAACATTAAAGACTTCAAATCACAGTATCCAGTCTTCTTGTTTTGTCTACCAACTTTGCAAAACCCCCCAAAAATGTAATTTACAGTCATATAAAGTAGAGAGACGCAGCACATCCTCACACTGGAGAAGCTGGAACAAGCTAATGTTTGGTATTATTTTATATCAATTGACTAATAGATTAATCAACTAAATGTTTGAGTTGTTGAGTTGCTCAGTAAATGTTGAATGTGACCGTGTGAGAGGCGCTGCGGTTGATCTTTCTTTCAAATGGAGGTACCCTTGATCAGCACAAGAGGGCAGACAATGATATAACTAACCTCACATCCAAAATGTGAGATTATTAGATATCTCCTCTGTATTTGTGTCTGTAATGGCATGCTTAATAACCTGTTCGAAGGCTAATCTCTGTAGATGCCTTTTTTGTTCCACTCTTTGGAATGAGCGTCGAAATTATTTCTGAATGATTCAGAGGTCTTCATGGTGGGGCAATAAGCCACTAAGCGCCCTAGGATGAATTTTGGAATCGTATTAGTTCCATACACCGCGGGATAATCCTCTCCTCTGAATAACTGGCACATTTCTGTATATTCAAGGGGATTCTGAAACTACTTTGTATGAAGGCTTTGCTCTTTCAGCCTGCAAAGAGGTCACTTCTTTAGAAACGGGGAGAATACAAAAAGGAGTAAAAAAACCCGCGGAATGAGCTATCATTCAGCTCACTGGGCAAATGGAAATTCTCATAAAGAGTATAAACAAGTTGACTATTTTTGCTACAGTAAACAACTCTTTTAACAAGAAAAAAAAAATCGTTTGCCCTCTACAGGCAATTAGTGTCTAGCCTCTGGGTTCTGCCTACTAAATCTGCGTCACACAGCCCGTGTGGTCAGTGAAGGCATTCTTCCTCTCTAGCTTCTCTCACATGTGGTGCATTTTTTGGGGTTGGATTAAGCAATAACTTTGAGCTGGAAACCCAAATGCTCCTGTCACATTGACCAGTCCAGGACTGCAGTTGTATTTGCCAGCTTCCATCTCCCAGTTGTAAATAAGAATGTCTCCACCGTCAACTTGCTTGGTAAAATGAGGAATAAATACAATGTGCGTGTTAATGCGTGTGTGCTAAATTAATTCACCTCTGAATCTTGAGGGTCCTGCAAGACAGCTCCTTCCAGCATGAGCACAGCGTTTTGCAAGTCTCCCTCTCGAGTCTTCTTTTGTCCCTCATCAAATGCGTTAGGCAAGTCTTTATAAGGATTATCTGTGTGGAAGTAGTAACCCTGTCAGCAAAAAAAAATAGGGACAGAGGCAATGTCAGTTTCTCTCTCTTCCATATTCAATTGCAAAACAGGGCACCTGTCCTGTGCAGTTGTATATTTAAGCAAAGTTCCAGCAGCAGGAATTGATCTTTTCTGCTTCACATTAAACCTGGGCTGAGCTCCCCCGGGTTTGTCTGTTCTCTTTAAATGTTAAACTTTGCATTTTCAAACTGTGATTACTCTAGTGTGTTGTTGACCGCTTCTGGGCAGCATGACTTTGAAATAGCTTTTTTTTTTTTTTTAAGAACTAGTTCTGCACTGGGATCAATCAGAAAGGTCTGATTCCTTATAAGGTTAGTTGATAAAAAAGAAGAAGCTGTAGAGTATATTACTCAGCCATATGCTCTGTCCCCTGAGACCAACAAACATTACTTTAATCATATATGGTAATGCTGTATACATAGGGTAGAATATAGGCTATATTACGTACTATTCCACATTTTTTATATATGTATTCATTTGGGAAATGGAGTTCTTAACATAAACCTGACAATTCAATACATTTAAAGTACAAAGTAACCAATTTGTTGTTAAGTATTTGAATTCCCTGTTAAATTTTAAAACTGTACAAGCTCTATACATTTTGGATGACAGCGAGCGTTCATGTTTATAGGCCTAAAAGCTCTATAACGCTTGCAATCAAAGAATACCACAGAGGCTTTTTTTGTTTTGAGTTTGTATTTTAGGTTTAAAATGTTCACTTCCCGTGAATAGAGAAGTGTCCACACTCGACAACAGGGTTTTAAGGAATAGTTTGACATTTTGGGATTTGCTTTTTTAGAGTGGCATCGATTTTGTCACCTAACTCTTTGCAAGAAAGCCAATAAGTGTATTTCCTAAATGTTGAACTTAACCTTTAATTTTGGGGAATAGGTAAATAAAGGAGATTGTGTGCAATTTTCCACTTTGGGAGTTACATATATGCATGCAAGTACAATAAACATACGTTATATCACTTCTTTTCAAATGTTGTAACTAATTTTACAGTTTAACTCTAGACAGGCATGCATAGTTTACTCTGCAGTGGCTTTCAGTACTGTACATCTCTCCATCAGTGTCTATGACACATTTCTGCACAGGCTGCTGATTGTAACATTGGGTAATGATAGTGACCTTCTCATGTGGAGAGACAGAGGAGGGGATCTGCGCCTGCTCGTTTTCCGTCAGCCAGTTCCGCCGAGCGAGCTCTTCCCACTCAGCCTGCATCTTATCCCAGAACTCAGTATCTGACTACAGACGTCAGAGAGAGAGAGAAGGAGAGAGAGGGACACAGTGGGACGAAGGAGGATAGATAGATTGGGGAGGGGGAGAAGTAGGGAATGAGTGATTAGTGCACAGTAGAACAACAGATCCTGTAATTTCCCATCATCCTGTCTGTCCGGCTCAATGACTGTAACTTATGGACCTCCACACTTCTAATGAATCATCATATTTGCAAGTCATGTAAGAGCTTAAAGGAACTATCCGCACTTACAATGCAAACAAATGAGTGGCCCCAATATGAAAATTCAATACACGAGAGTAGAACCTACTTCCACTCTCAAATTGATTGACAGGTCTTTTAAAATCCAAATAAATGAATACTTAACACTAACTAAATCTAAAATGTTTTCTGATGTGGTTAAAGGTGAGTTTACGTCAATAATGTTTGTAAGTACAGCTGGAAAACAGCCTATTATTTTCATTATTGATCAGTTAAGAAATGCACAAAATATTTTTCAAGACAAAACCTTTTAATTATGAGTGTGAATAGACTTAGATTTATTCGGTCAAAAGATTTCGGATTGGGGCATTTCAGTTAGCTGACCGAATCCTCAGAGGTTATCAGTTGAGTACGCCAATCCTTCTCCTAGAATAGCTTTTCAATTCTTCATCCGACAGGAAACTAAAGCCTGTAGAATGAAGCTTAGACACAAGTATGACAACTATCAGCAGTTTAAATCGCAATATACATTTTTTGGTGGTACACAACCTTTATTTTCTTTGCCTGCATTGACATTCAAATACAGTATGTTAGTGTAATTGGATTTAACAACCTGACCGTTGGTATGTCAGTAAAGAGAAATCAATAAATGAAGATAAGTGATTGTTTGAAAGAGTTTATGCTAAAAAGGAAAAAGTGCACATTATCAGCTGTCATTAAATTGCTGCCAGAAATTATTTTACACTTCAGCAGTCAACTGTTGGAATAACTGTTGTTTTGGATGATGAGTTGGCCTCATTTCATAACTTAAGAACATTGAAGAAATTGTTAATTTCTGATTTGCCTCAAACCCAGCATTCAATTAGATTTAAGTGAGGGTTGTCATTTGTTCAACTAATCAGCTAGATGAAGATAAAGGCTGGAAATCCAGATCACACCAGATGAGTGGTTTGGAAGAAATGCAGTCGAAAGGCAGAGTGAAGAGCAACTCAAGGAAATATAATCCAGAGTCAGACATACAATTTTCCTCTTGAGTTTGATTGCTTATCGTAATGGCGCAGGATAAGTGATGTCGTAAAAAAATTAATTTTTCATATTCAAACTTGGACTGAAGGTTAAGGAGGGACTATGACTATATAAGTTTTGATTATATTTGAACTAATTTGCACTGATTGTATGAAAGTTTAAAATTACTGTTTAGTTTTTGAAAGTGCATCAAGAATAGTCAAGTGCATCAAGTGTAGGTGCTCTTTTTAGTTATTTTAATCATGTAACAATTTGCCGATGACACCCCGCTTTACTTCTCACTCAAGACTAATGAATATATCAATCTTCTCTACATATTTATTTATTAACTTCGTGACATGTTCAGTATTGAAAAATAAACGTTTTTTTATTTATATAAAACTTATTCAACCTGTTATTCTTATAACACAAGCCTCCAAAAACTGAGGAGTGATGAGACTCTAATGTTGTTTCAAAAGAGATGCTAAAAATCTGTTCAGGCACGTTTTGTTTCCATCTCAGGAGCACTGTTAAAATTAGAACCATCATGGATTTTGGTGATACAGAGAGGATTATACGTGCCTTTATCTTCTCTACTCACTTTGACTTGTGCAACACTTTGTTTAGCTGCCTTAGCCAAGAGGAGTTGAAACAGCTTCAATGTGTTCAAAAACAGGCATCAAAGGATTTAACTATGAAACAAGACCACACAGTATGTGTCCATATTTACCATCTTCTCATTGCATAGCTGTTTATTTTAAAGTTGATTTAAATGTCCATGTTGTGACTTTTACGCTGCAGATTATTCATTTTTTTTTTTTCTATAAACAGAAATATTTATAACTTTCTATTTTTAGCTATAGAATGAAACTTTGATGAAGACGTTTCAGAATTGCTGATTGTGGCATTTTATGACCAAATACCTGTAAAACTAATAACATTCCCATCAGCTTGAGCTATAATTTATGTTTAGTGGTTATAAGCAAATGTTTGCATACTAAAACACACAACTAAGATGGCAAACATTATACTGTCTAAACATCAGCATGTTGTCATTGTCATTGTGAGCATGTTAGCACTGCTGTGCCAAAGTACAGCTTCTTAAATCCTGAGTTATTTTTCTTTACTGTGTTGAGTCACAGCATGATGTAACAGATATTATTTTGGTAAAAATGTTAAAGTGGTGTTCCCAGGAAAAGAGTGCTCTTTTGAAAATCCCAATTCATTTGTGGATCAGCAGGATCACGCTTGTGTCGCAACGTGAAGATTAAGCAGGCAACTATTTACTTCCCATATTGTCAGTAATTACGCTGATATTGCTGTATTATGTGATCAATCAACTTTAGTTCCGATAAAACAACATCCCAAAAAATATTGCTTTCATTTATATATGGCTCTATGGTGGAATTGAACTGCAGATTGTTATTGTATTGGTCATTGTGATAAAAAATAAAAATAAAATCACGCACTATTACATGATGATCATAAGAAACTCTCCACAGATTTTCAAACTGTCATGAAGGGGAGATCTCTGTGTTTACAGCGCATGAAAGAAGTCAATGTGGTTGGCCTTGGTTGTCACAGCCTGTTACACACCTGCCTGTAATGTATGTAATGTATGTAATGTAATGTATTGTATGTATCATATCCGTATTCAAGTGCGCCCCAGGTGCGCTAGGCGAGCCTGACCATGAAATTACAATGTGTGTTTGGCACGCCCGTGATGCACTGCTAATGGTGCACTTGACTCTATTCCACTGGTCTCATGTGTTTCAGACCACCTTTATTTCCAACCAACAGACAGCAGATGCTTGTTTATTGTCTGATCATGTCGTTTAACAGACTGCAGTTGCAAATTCTGACCTCCAGAGTGTTGGTACTTCAACAAGGAAATTAAAATGTTCTACCAAAGTGGAATTGAACATTTGATTTTAAAGTCAATGGACTATTTGCTGAGTTATCTCGGGATGGAGTTTGAATGATGGGATGAAGTATGCCTTTATAACATGTCTTCTTCATGTTTACCTATTGTCGGTTAAAATGTACACACAGTTCTTTGTGAGCTCTAAAGTCACCCCTGTTTTTCATGTAAGTTTTCTTCCAACTGGATGACGTCCATGATTCTCGGCTGTCTTCCTGTCAGAGGCAGAGCAAACCGGGAAAGAATAATGCCAAACAGAGCAGAACAGCCTCCTGTGACTAATGGAGTCCTCTTAGACAGCCCTGTGTACAGTAAATATGAGTGTGTAGTGACACTGGAGAGCGGTGCGGGGTCAGAAAGATCTACTGTACGAATGTGTGTGTCTGTGTGTCAAAGGTCTTCTCTTCTCCACATCTTAGATGCTTGTGATTGATATGGAGGCAGTAGTGTGGCCCCTGATGGTGAGAGATGTCAGGTAATTGCAGACTGCTGACTCTCAGACAAATTGCCTGAAGATGAGTTGCCGCTGTCGGCCCTGTCAGAAAGTGTGCAATCCTGAGTACCTGAGGTTGAGAGGTGGAGGAAATACATAGAGGGAGGGAATGTTAAGGTCTGAAGAGTCATATATATGTTGTGAGAATTTGTAGCAGGAGCTTGGATTTAGAGGTTTAAATGAAGAAACCGTGTTGGTTCTCTACTGAAGCAACATTAGAAGTTCACATTGTACTTATTTATTAAATACATATATAATAAAAGTGGTTTTATTTATTTATGAATCATTTCTTTACTTGCAGGCAATATTTATTAACTCCAACACACGTGATAATCATGAAAACTATGTCTCGTTAAGATCCTTGATGGATTTTTAATATGCATTTGATCTTATAGTTCAAATTTGACAATATATGATGCGTGGAAAAATGACGTTCTTTGTATTCTATCAAAGAAAAAAAGGTCTATTTTCTGCTCAGTTAAGCTGGTATACTACCTCATTATAGTGAAACGGGTTGATTTGCTGCTTTGGAAGTTGAATCCTTTCACTGTGTGATCTGGGAGGAATAGAGAATGAGCATAATTTTGTCTGTTTTTTACTGCACTCTACACTTTGTGATCTTTTGTTTGATTCCAGGATATGGATGATGTTTAAAAAAAGAGACCTTTAAATTGACAATTTGTTTAGTGAATGCATGTTATGAAAGAAAACCTTGATTCAGTAAGGCATGGATAATAACTATTGTTTGTTGTTGCTTTTTATTATTAGATTGATTTGTGACCAAACCAGCTGGAGGCTGTTCTCTGTTACTGTAAATAGTGACGTATCGTGAAGGTGCCTTATTATCCCATGAGGAATGGGCCATGAGATGTCAGGACACTTACATTTATATACTGTATGTGCAAGCAACATTTTTATGATCTGGCTTGTCAATGTGGAGCTTTAAACTAATTGATATACTGTTTGGTACTTTAACCTGTAACATTACAGCATAAGTTATAAACTGCTCATATGTTTTGGAATCTGCAAGGCAACTAGAAAAGTTCATATGCAAATGTAGTGGAGTAGAATATTTCCCTTGACATGTAGTGAAGTGGAAGTATAGAAACATCACACAAATACCTCAAACTAGTAGTTACCAGTACCCGTACTAGTAGTTACTTTCCACAACTGTTCCTTTGTAATGGATGTGTGTGGAAGTCATGTGACCAACTGTTCACTTCACAGCTAGATTTAGTTTTCATTATTTCTTATCGTGTTATCATAGTCCATCAACTCGTTATTTGCGCCTCATAGACAGTCGGTTAAATGTTTACGTTGTGAAATCCCATCCGGTGTGTAACTTGTCCGCCCCCTGATTGCTTGCAGTATTAAAATGGAGTAAATATACAGACGTGTTTTTAATCTATTAGAAATATACTCATTTTTCTTAATAATGCTGTGAAGGGCGCTTTTTACACTGGCATTGGCAGTTTAATTATGTGGAATGAGACAAAGATACAGTGAGGCAATTTATATTCGATGTATCGCTGGAGCAAACCAATAGCTGCGACTCCAATTTCAGCAGCTCTGATGAAGTGTTACGTGAAATGTATTGGATCCAGAGTACTTCCTGCCGCCAAATATGTCACCACTGTTTGGAAATGAACTTGGTGTTGCAGGGTGGGTGGGGGATTCATTAGTTACTTCATGAATACATTATCGATAATCATGGCAAAGGTTCCACATACCCCCGGCTTTTGGTGTGACCCACTTTTAGAAAAGGTGTATTTACATTTTGCCTCAAGAATCCAATTAGTTGTGTCTTAGTCAGCTAGACTGAGGTAATACATACAGTGAAATAAAGGTCCAGGAAGGTAAGTTGTAAAGCTTGAGAATTCATGCTAGGTCAGCTAGAACACAGAAATTGAAAAAGAACTGGTACAAAATAATTGCTTCAGACTTCATTTCACAAAAATAATCAATTGTACCCTGACTAGGGAAACAAAGCTGCATATTTTGCTATAGGAAGGAGACATTTTAATAAAGTATTAATACTTATAATTAACAGCACTCAGAAGACCTGTTTGGTGTCATATAAAGCAACATATTCAGTTGAGTCCAAGCAAACAATATTTGACCTGCAATTAAGCTCCTGTGTTTTCTTGAGTTTGGATATTGCACAAATATAAATCACAACCACGCCATGATTTATACAAATCTTTCAGTCAAATGATGCTGTGTTATGAAAATCTGTAGACCATTTTGCATATTAATACAATAGGGAAATGTAGCCCTATAGGCTTTTAAGCTTTTGGCAACCATCAAACGAGCTATTTCAGGCAAGTAAAGTGACTACATTTTCATAACCGCTTACACAGTGTTTATATTATATATATATTTATAATATATATTTATATTAAAATCTGATACTTTAGTGCAGGGGTGTCAAAATAGGCCGGCAGAGGGATAACTTTGCAAAGTGTAACAATTAGTTGTGAGTTGTCGTTATTAATAGTTTATTATGCTATGATGTTACTGGTCCGGCCCACTTGAGATCAAATTGTGCTGTATGTGGCCCCTGAACTAAAATGAGTTTGACACCCCTGCCTTAGTGAGATGTTTCAGTAAAAGATATTTGATCTTAAGCCTCCATATGTGTGTGTGAGTGCTTTTCAAGTGCACTTTAACCTTATCTGTTTGGTCAGTTTGTGTTAACTTGAGACTCAACCTTTGGAACAAACGAAGCACATGAATAAGGTTTACTTATCCACATTGCCCAGAGGGCTTACACTACAAAAAGTCTCATTATTCACCAGTGACACGGAGCAGCCTCCAATAGAAAAAAAAGGGCTCTTCTCATCTCCAGAGCAAGGCTGGCCTTTTAATGTTAATGAGCCACCAACTGCTCTACTGCACGGGCCAAGTCTGTGGTCAGCGAGACAAAAATAGAAAGCTGGAGTCCCGATAATGTCACTCAGATACAACACAATACATTTCAGTGGGCTAAGTGCAACCAATGCATTTTGGCAGACAATGCGACTATACACTATACGGATGTCTGTAATAACGACACATAGCTACAGTGGCCGGCGGGCATTACTGCAGTCAACTGTGAATTTATGACAAATGAACAGTGTTGATGTGTGCTGTTGCTTGGTGATTGTGAGCTAAATTAAAGATGCTTCCACATTAATTAAGGAACTGCCAAAATACTATGGTATGGTTAATGTGGTATCATGGGTACCAAATTATTTGTATAAATATGTACAATATTTTTACACATCACTCATGAGATTACTTATAAGACAGTTCACGGGTAGAAGATATATTAAATTGTTAACTTTTAAAATATTTCGCTCAAACGACATTGTTTAGTCTGGTTGAATTGCGCCCTTGATCCTGTCACGAGCGACTTCTGAAGCAACTCATTTGAGGTAAAAGTAAATGGATTGCTTTCATATTATGCTTTTCCAATTCATAGAGAGTCAGAGGATACCATACAAGGTGTACTGATATCAGCTCATCAGTAGTGATAACCATTCACACACTGTTTCACACCCAGGCCACTGGGGTTCATTATCTTGCCCGAGGATACTTTGACATGCTGACTGTAGGGGCTGGGGATCGAACCACCGACCCTGATACTATCCTTTTCAGACGTCTGCACCTGAGTTTGAATAACATCCTCATTCTCATGTTGTTAGCTCCACTGGAAAAGTTTGGAGTTTCTTGTCTGCATGACTGATGGAAGTTGCTGAAGGAGGTGAACGCATTAGGCTACTCATTTACATTCCCCAGTCACATTTTCCCAGCAGGTCTGTGGATTAAAACCACTGACCTTTTGATCACAAGCCTCAATCTCTCACTGCTAGGCAACTGCCTCTGCAATCTTTTAGAAAAGCAGAACTGCTTCAGACCAATATTCTGCAAGATGAAAGTGAACCTATCTTGTTTGTGTTTAATCAAACAAAAGGCCACAGAGTCACCTTCATCTCGTCTTTATCGCCTCCTTGGAAGCGCTTTGTCATGCCTCACAGCCAAAATACCGTTGCCTGAAGTTACAAAATACCCCGTGGTTCTCTATTTAATAAAAGCATTATATTGTCATCAGCTCACAGTAATTGGTGGTATCCTCATGTGAAATGTGAAAAAAGTCACTTACCTACTTAAAAAATATCTCTTTATCAGCATCTTTGTAAATGAGTTCAAAGCTAAGTTCCCTCTCACGGCCCACTGCCATTTTATTTCTTCCTGTTTGAGTTTCTCATCAGTACAAACTTTTTAAAATGGATGATATTTGGTATCCTAATTCCTTGTCTGCTCTCTCTGTGCGTCCTAATTTTCTTACATTTGGCTACGTCTAATTAAATGAATTGGCAGAAAGGCTGTGTACTGATTTAATGTTCTCACTGCCATCTGAGACGTCTCTACCTCCATGTCTTTATAAGTATGAAAGAGCATGCATATGCACAGCTACTTCAATTGAAATTATCTGATTATGGGCTTTGAGTTTTTCAGTGGAGGGCAAAATAGCTGACCACTTGCATCAGAGCACCTCTAGAGTGGAGGCCAGCACTCAGGCTGCTCGATCGAAGGCGTGAGATACTGTTACCAATCGATGCTCCATGCTCAAACGCTTGTCCAGGAGCATCCCAGAATCTCATCAGTTACCTGCCCACTGGCTGACGCTTGTTCTCAAACTGTGCAATTATTTCGGAGGATGCAGCTCACGGCTTATACAAGATGTGACATCATCGCTGACTTTGGGAAGGGATCCCCAAGCGGACTGTCCACTCCTCTGCAGCTGCTTCTCTCACTTTTTCACCATGTTCCTGTCTCTGCTCTATTATTTATTGACCATTACACATAGCTCAGTATGCAACAGTCTACTGTAGCCCTCAGTAAAGCTGAAGTATCTTAAAAATTGCAGAGTTCAAGCCCATTTTTTGGGAAAGAAGATGTCCAGTGAGTGGGAGAGTGGTTTTATTGCAAGCAAAACTAAACTGTATTGGTTCCCTAAACTCCTGTACAGTACAGACACTCTGCTCTTTTAGTCATGTTGTTAGGCCAATGTGATGTAACCTTTCCAAAATATCTTCAGCTGAAAGAAAACCTTTCTGCAACTACTGTGCAAGAAAATAAATGTCTGTCCATGTCATCAGTGAATGAAATAGTACATTTAATTTACAGTTACATCAAATAAGGAAATATGATGATATGATAGCTTTAAGCAAAAGCTTATTCTTTCTCAGAGATAGAAAGGAGGGAGGGTTTCAAGTAATATTCCATGTTGTCATTATGGCAAATTCACATCTCTGATAACACCAGAGCTTCAGGCATACTTCACAACTCAACACTTGGAGTGTGTGGGTACACAGCCCTATGAATAATTAAGCCATATCTAATTACTGTAACTTTGCCTTCTCTGGCTTTAACATTTTTGAAATATTTACTTTCCTAATGTTAGCCAGCTCAGAGTCGTTAATATTTCTCCGGGTCAAACACCCCGTGAACTTGAATGCGTGTTTGAATTTTGACTTTTAAACTGTCAGCTACCACCACAGGGGCGAACACATCGCAGGAAGCACACAAGTGATCATTTGACAAGGGGATAAAAGGGCTGAAGGAGTCAAATGGAAATCAGCTCCATAGGACTTCAGGTAAATGTATTCAAATTGCGGGAACGATTATGAGGCTACACGGGCAACGATGTTGGAAATGTGACACTGAAGAAAGGCTTCTTGGCTTAAAGTTCACAGAATTCTTACTTCATTGTATCCCTTTATTTAAATATTTCTAAGAGCACTCACAGGATTTTTCCATCCCTTTCTATAACAATTGTGCACTAATGGCAGCGTTGGAATTTCTACTATGGAAAAGATGTTCTTTACTAAATAAGATCAATGCAGTATCACCGATTTCTTACTGTAGACATTTTATGAGCAACATAATTCTCATTTGATATGTCCTGGGTAACCCTATTTGGGACAGTTTCATTCACTGGAGCGGAGAAAGACCCGTATGCTTCTCATTGAAGAGTTTAGGGGACCAGAAGCTGTGCCGAAGCGTCTATGGGAAGCTGCGGTGCCGTTTTGATTCTGTGACTCGGAAAATCAAGAGAACCTGACCAACCCAGCCCTCAAAATACCAGATGGCTTCTCCACTCTCCGTGCGTCACCTGAGTGAAAGCTGCAGTAATATACTAATTATTATAATATAATAATATGCAGTTAATTAGCACTTTCCAACTTCTATCTGTGGACATGTTGCTACGGTGTTTGTTTCAGCAAAATGTGTTTATCAAATGGTATTGTCAACAGTGGCTAACAAAGCTAACCTGGCTAGAACTTGGTTTTCTGTATTGTTGTAGTGGAACAAGGTCAACTCGGTTGTGACGTCATTTCCGACTTCCGAGGTAAATTGAACGCAGCATTAGTATCTTGCTGCTTGGATTCCAGTCCTCTGTTTTAAGGAGCATCTTTAACCACTAGTCCACCCTGATGCTTCCAAA